>NC_143415.1:17308939-17611969 GCF_059467195.1 Physcomitrium patens | reverse complement strand
TGTTAATCTCTAATATTTTACTATAGAATAGATTTGTATACTCTTAAAAGTGATAGTTTTCTTACATATGTTTTTAAAAATCATATTCAATATAAAAGAGTGAAAAAATATGCATGGTTTTTATTTTTAAAATTAATCGCAATTAAAATCTATTAAGTTGGTTTATAATTAGGAAGACTATACTACAATGAAGATTCATTCTCCAATTACAATTTGAACTTTTTTGGCAATGAAATGAGATAATTTCTATTTATGATTTTATTTTTAATTACTTATAATAGTATAGTTATTTGAGGCACATGGAAGTTGTTCTTGATAGAATTATTTTTTGCTCTTAGGATTAAGAATAGTAGTTTGAATTAAATAATAGCTGAGTTTTTTTATTCCATGATTTATAAATAGATAATATATGCACATAATGAGTACAAAATTACAATCTATTTAGAAGAAAGGAAAAAAATTTAAAAAAATAAAAAAACGGCAATGCAGTTGTTAATTCTAAAATGTGATAGTTAATCTTTTTTACAATTTATTACAAAACAAAAACAAAGATCTAATTTGATAGTATTCTCATTGTCATCTTCTAGCAACATTTTAAGTTCTTTTATCTAATAAGCTACTTACTAGTCTAAATTCATTTAAGAGATTTTTAAAATTAATCTAAACACACAATAAAATAAATTAAACTAAACTTGTCAAAAATGTAGAACACATGATTAAAATATATTAAAAAATCTTACATTATATAGATGCTAATAAGAAATTTCTAAGGATAGTCGATATTTTTTTGCAAATTAGAAAACCATTGTTCAAAAGTAAGATTTAAGGATTTCTTTCCTACAAATCTAGCAATAACTACAAGTTCTTCAAGATATCTAGCTTTTGTTAAAAACTTTGCATTTACTTCCAAAATATAATTACAATTATAATAAATATAAACCTCTAGAACTTTTAAAACTTGTTAATTATTCTTTTACTAAAATTTCTTTAAATTGATCAATTCCACCAAAGTTGAATATTTTGTGGCACAATTTCTGGCCATGCCCTCTTAAAAGCTGGTTTGGTATTATTGTAGAGCATCGGAAACCATTCTCTTTTGTAGCTGCAATTGGCAAATTGCTTCTAGTAAATTTGACATGTGACACTATTATAATCCATAATTTGCAACCATTACATCTATCGCTGCACTAGTCCATGTGTCTGGGCACTAGTCCCAGGAACGCTGGTACCATTGCAACTCCTGGATATTTGTCTCCATCTTCATGCAAGTAACTAACAACTTCCTACCCTCATCACAAACCCTAATTCTACTTTACTCGTCCTAAATTCAACCTTCGAAACCCCGACAATCAACCTAAGACGATCGCAAGGTTGCGACATGTTGAGTGAGAGCAAACAAAGTTAGGAAACCCTAACTATGGCTACGGCGGCTGAGGATTCATAAGCCCCATCTCCAAATATCGACCTAGTTACTGCCTCGGTTCGATGACTTCGAAAGCGAAACACCCTTAAACTTCATCATTCCGCCGAAGACAACCTTTCTCCTAGACTGACTTGATTATCTAGAAACGGTAACTACAGCAGAGAGATTCTACTTTACATGCGTACACTTTGCGAAAAATATTTTCTAGTCATAGGCCAGCCTCTAATCATAACCTAATTAAGAAAGTGCCAACCATTTCTACGTAAGAAATGGTTAATGTAATACGTTCACAAGCACCCAACCTCTTAAATTGCACAGTATACGTAGATGGAGTAGCTACGATACAATGTTGAATTCCTCCGTTCAGTATCATACCGCCTGGCTACAACATAAAGTTCTGTTTACGCTAACTCTACACAGCCGAGTAACACATGCATACATGACGTTTAATCCAACAATCGACAACTTGCCGAATGCGAAATGACGCGAACTCTGAACAGAACCTTCGCCTCGAATTCACATGACCAATAAAAACAAATAAAAAAACATGGGAAACACAAGACATCTGAACAGATGTGCAACAAAGCTTGCCATCCATCTTAAATCATGTATTCCTAGAATTAGTGAACATTCCTACACTTCACACATGAATACGAATAAATATGTGAAGAGGAACTATGAAGCTGCCTAAGAGCTTCCTGAACTGTACAAAACTCTGTAAGCATGAACTCCTGCTTGCAACCATTTCTTTCTCGAATACTCAGGTTTCTCGACTACACCACCTCGGGCAAACTGGAGCTCAGTGAAACCACAAAGCAGCTAGGGTGAAGGCACGGATGCAGCCATTGACGACCGCCACCATAGCAGCTGTCACGGGAATGAAGCTGCAAAACATCATACCAAAAGTTGACTCAGGTGGGCCTATTCATGAGAGGGACATCCAAATAGTGAGGTCTAAAGCTGAACGTGATACGATAAGCAATAACAGAGCTTGGTGATAGGGAAACTGACAAACTAAACGAGGGTGGTTTTGGAAAAACAAAAAAAAAAAAAAAAAACGATTCCAACTGTAAAATGAATAATCAATGCTAGCCACAACCGCCAATTCTATTCCATATTCACCTAAAGAACATATCATCAATAAACAACTTGAAACTATAACAGCGTTGTGCAGGTAAGACTAGGTTCTCCAAAGAACCACGCTGCATGCCATGCAATTACGTCCAGCAGAACGTTGGCCCAACATAACCTCACGGTAACAACACTATCTGTGTTTCCCTCGAACTATGAAAATACTGCGTCATGGTCTGTTACGTACGCGCCCTTTTGTTGCTGCACGCTGGGCACTTGTATTGCTTGATGTGCTCCGCTCTTGCAGGTGTGATCTTCACACATTTACCGTGATACCATTTTTCACAGATGTCACACCCTATCCAAAATTCATCAGCTGTATAACTTCCACCACAGGTACCACAAAATGTGTCTCCGTGCTCCTCCTCGTCCTCATCCTCAAGATCGTCATCTTCCTTCGGAGGAGGTGGTGCCGGCTTTGCCTTAACAGGTTCGGCAGTACGTTGCTGCAGAGAACCCACCGAAACCACATACCCACATCTTATTTTCTTAAACAAAATAGTATTCAAAAGAAAAAAGGTTTGACAAATCTGAGAAAAGTAGCGAATCGCGAAGTAACATTCCAAAATTACTCATGAGAGACGTTACTAAATTTTCCTTTAAATGCAAAGAACAATCCAATACAAACAGAACATGCTGATCCAGCGACACATAATCATTTTACAGAATTATCACTCACCACCTTAGCCGCCGACTTTGTCTTATTTCGGCCACTGTTATTATTGTTGTTATTGTTGTTGTTGTGGTTGACGACAACGCTGGCTTTTTCCTTCACAGGTTTCTTACCGGTCACTACATCAAATACTGTAGGCAGCTCATTGATAGAATTAAATAGCCGCTTTCTGTCACCATGACCCACAACAGAGGCATATCAAGACATAAAAGATTCACTTCGCCAAATCAGGTCCGACACATTCCGATGCACAAAATTTCATGTCACGTAACATTAGACCATCCCATTCATCCCTAACGCAAGCAGACTTGCATACGATACGTGGAAAACTTAGCACATTCCATCATCTTGCCCATACAAACTGCACGACTTTTGTACCTTTCATTCTTGTCAAATCGAGCACCGTAATAAAACGCAACGGCAAGCAGCCATGCGTCACTGTGAACAGCAACCAATGAAAGCCAGTCCTTGCGTTGCATTCCGTCTCGTGCGAAGTTGATTCCCAGCGCAGGCTCGGGTAGCTCGGGCGGTACCTCTTCGGCTGGAAGGTTCACTTCCCACGTCTCCTCCGGATATCCATACAAACACAAATTCTCCTTTTCTGCACGTTCCACACATTGTTACTCGTGACATTATTATGACATTCACTCACACAAGCGCACGCTTAATAGCCTTCATCCGCTATCATAGAGAACGTTTGAAAAAAGAAATCTACATGCCAGTCATAAATTTAACAGAATCAAAATTTCCAAAACTAACATACGAAACATTCCTGCAACTTCCAGCATAATGAAGTAGGACACAACATTAACTTCATAGCCAAACGCTTGAGTCTCAAAACTGCGCAAAAGGAATCAGAAAACAAACCTGGATCGCATTGGCGATAAAATTCCTCTACCTCTGCACATTTCAAGAAAAATACGAAAATCAACTCTAGGTTTCCACGCAGGCTAAAGACAATCTAATCCGTATAACCTAATTGTCAGAACTACGCGCAAGGGTACTCATTGTGCGGTGAGAACGGAACAACAATATATTTATTAAACCACGAGTAAATAATGTATAGAACTGATTAAGAGAGTTAATGCTTGCTTAAAATCTGGAAGACAGGCGGAGCACTGTAGAGGAAGCCCCTGAACCACACAAAGACTCTTTACACAGGCGTTCTATTTCACGGCGTTAGAGCCATCATTCCTCTGAGCCGAAAGTCCAACGCTTCAGCAGTGCAACTTTAAATTAGACACCTAAAGAGCTCATACTGAGGCTCAGGAAAATACGGACAGTGCCAACACCTTACCAGAAGTAAGAGCCTTGAGCATCCCAGCTCGACGCCCTCTGAAATCCTTAAAGACCTCGTCCACGGACCGAGGGTTAGTTGACACGGACGCCCCTTCCATCTCGCCACCACGCCTCAACCAACCCGCTCTGCAAAAACAAAAACGAACAAAAACATACAAAAACAAAAAAAACAGGGAAACTCGAAACTCTCTCACAACTCCCTCGAAACTCAGCTGTCTACCCCTTGAAGGTCCGCCTTCAAACCTAAGAAAACTCAACTCCGCCAATCGTCGACTCTTCGAAACAACACAACATATCCTCTAACAACAAATTCCCAAATTACACTCCGACACCACTCGCTCCGCATTCTCCAACCCCCAGACCAAGGAGTAAAAACATGCTTGATCGCACAACACGACCGAAGCAAAATATTGTGCTCACACGCTCCGGCGGGCAAGAGGTAAATTGGATGCCACAACGACGACGACGACGCAAACGCTAAGGTCACATCCAATTCGCAGCGCGCTCGGTGCGTGCAGAGCAGCAGCACTCAGCAACGAACAACCAGACCGAAGGGAGGAGAGGAGAGGGGGAAAGCCCAAGCAAGTGAGAGCCCAGCTTCGCTTCGCACTTCCCCTGTCAAGGGTTTGCGTGGGGGGAAGGGAGGGGAGGGGGTGCGAGTGTAAGTAAGTAAGTAAGTGAGAACGCGGGAGTAGGCGTTGAGGGCCCCGCTTTGAGCTTGTCCAACAGAACCTCTCTCCCTCCCTCCCTTCTCCTTCTCCTCCCTCTTTGCTTAACTGAGGATGGCCTTGGTACCAGGCTCTTCGTTCGCCTCTATTATTAGCCCATTGACTGCGGGGATCTCTTTCTACCTGCCTCGCTTCCCCCCTACTTCGGATATATGAATTACCAGGAGGATGAAATCTCGAATGGATGGCTGATTTTTGGATGAATTCCCATCGATGTACGATTTCTCTTGATGAAGCTGTTCGTGGGAACGTAGCATATCTTTGTTTTTCTTTTACCCCTTTACTTTTTACTTTTGCGCTTTGACTTTAAAGCTGAGTGTGTCCATGAATTGATGATGGTTAGGGGAGAGTTGGGGTGGTGGCTAGTCTTGTGTTCCCCACATGGCAATCTTTTTGCAAAACGTTAAGATTCTAAACTAAATAGATATATATATATATATATATATATATTATAGCAATTTTGATACAACAAAAAAACTAAAAATGTGATATATATTTTGAGAGCACCAAGATATGTATATTGATGTGCATAGATAGGAAGGTAATAACTAATATTTGTGAACTTTTGATTGTAGATGTAAATAAAGAATAGATGTTATAACACAAAATCACAAATTTGTAATATGGTCAATGAAATATTGTTTGAGAATTTGTTCAAGACTTCTTTTGTATGTTTGGTTTACTTATTTAAGTAGTTTTCAAATATTTTGGTGAACAAAATTATTCTTATTTTACTAATTTTAATTATTTAAAGGATTTACTTCAATGATGTATAAAGTCTTTGAATCTTAACTTGACACAATTATCTTTAGTATCATGTAATATTCTTTTACCAATTATTTGAAATTTGAATTAAATTAAATTTAGTTACTTTATTTTCCAAATAAAAATTTCTAAATAACAATAAGGTTTCAAAACTAGCTACAATGACTTAAAAAACTGTTTCAATATTGATATATTTTAAAAAGAATAGTGTATTATAGATGAATTGTAGTGAATAATGACACATTGTTTGTATAGTAAATAAAGTACTCCTTCACAACTACCAAATGAACCTAGATTGAAAAGAATCCATTAGGTAATTGCAGAGCTATGACCAATGTAATTTGGAATAGTACTGAAATAATTTTTTGTGTGGTGTCTAATTTTTGGATTCTATCAATTACTCAATATTACAACATTCTATCATCATCAGATTTACTGTGACAATATTGTTATTAATCTAATGACATCATTAATTCTTACTAACAGCTATAAAAGTACCATTCTTAATCATAATTTTTGGCATGGACAAATTCCAAATTACCACATTCTAGGATCTTCTAGAATCTTTTGTAAATTTCTAAAACCTTTTACATACCTATAGAATCTTCTATAATCTTTTAGAAAGTTCTATAGGCTTTTAGAAGCTTCTTTAGACTTCTAAAAATTTCCATAGAAAGTATCATAGACTTTTATAACCTTCATTATAGTACAAATAGGAGACTTTGGAACTTTTTGCTATCAATTTCATTCTTAGTCTTGACACATTTCTTTGTCAGATTCTTGTGTCCTTGATAATTCCATCAAAAACTATGAGATCCATTCCCCGCTCTCTCTAAGACAACATCACCTCTAATCTTCTTCATTCTCAAAAATCTTATGATCAAATTACTTTTGAACTTGAGTGTAGTAAAGCTATTATCTTTAGACTAGCATAAAAAATCACTTTTAATAAGAAGAACCTTAAATTAGATAGACCAAAGAAGCTCACTGTAGTAGATGAAAGGACAATCATTTGCCAAATCAACATTGAAAAGGCTAAAATTTTTGTTGAAGTTGCTAAAATCCTTAACAATATTATCAGTAATCTTATGCCAATCTAAACCATTCAAAATATTTTCAAGAAATGAAATATGAAAGCCATGGTGAAGAAGAAAAAGCTACAACTATCTATCTACTATCAGAAACAATACTTGGATTTTGCTTTGAAGTACAATGAATAGACTATTGTTAGGGACATATTCCTTAGAACTTTTTAGAGAGAAGTTTCTAGAAGCTTCTAGAAAGGAAGTCTCTGGAACCTTCTAGAAGAGAAGTTTCTAGAAGCTTCTAGAAAAGAATCCCCTGGAACTTTCTAGAAGCTTCCTAGTTAATAAAAGTAGCTCGAGAAGTTTCTAGAACCTTCTAGAAAGGAAGCCTCTGGAACCTTCTAGAAGCTTCCTAGTTAATAGAAGTAGCTCGAGAAGCTTCCTAAGTAGGAGTATATATAGGGATCGAGGCTGAAGAGTTCTTCAGTCTCGACAACACATCTCTTAGAGTTCTAGCTCATCTTTCTGGTGTTGTTCTTGTACTCATCTGTTTAATCTAGTTCTGCCACTTCTTGTTGAACTTCTTGTTAGATTTTAAGTCTGTATTTTGTGTCCGTGACAGTTTGTCGAGACTGCACTAACTTGAGATATCAGAGCTAGTTCTTTCTTAGTAGAGTGTGGATTACCCCTCTACTTGAAGGTATACTAGCATTTTTTAGAGGTTGCGGATTACCCTCCTCTAAACTGATACTTCTTCTGTTACAATATTGGAGTCTTATTCTTCTTGGAGAGAGTGGATTACCCCTCTTCTTGAAATTCTTAAGGCGTTTCATAGGTTGTGGATTACCCTCCTATAAACCAATATTACCTTTTATAGGGTCATTTTTTTCCTTCTTTTAGAATGGCCGGAGGTCAAGACATTAGTATGACAGAAAGTTCGGAGTCTAAGTTAGATGCTATTATGAATGCCCTCGCTACGTTATCACAAAGAACTGCAGAGATTGAAGGAGTAGTGGCAAGGCTTCATAATGATGGAGTATCTGGGATAGCACAATCTAAACTGCACCAGCCTCAAACTTCTGCACTTGGAGAAACAACTTTACCTCAGGTTCGACAAGAACCACTAGTTCTACAACATAAGGAGCCTCGAGTTAGCCTTCTAAATAAGTTTGATGGAACACGTTCCAAGTTTCGAGGATTCGTCAATCAAATCAGGTTGATAACAGTTTTACAGCCCGAACGATATCCAACGGAGGAGTCACGTATTGGGCTTGTTGGAACCTTACTTACGGGACAAGCTCTATCATGGTTTGCTCCTTTATTTGAGAAACGATCATCCATATTAAACAACTTCGAAACCTTTTTGGAAGCATTTGCAGAAGCATTTGGTGAACACGATAAGGATCGATGGGCTACAACAAAGATCCGGTCGCTACGACAGGGGATGCGTTCTACATCAGTCTATGCTTCGGATTTCAGGCAATTAGTATGCGACATCAATTGGGATGAAGAAGCGTTGATGAGTCAATTCTATTGGGGTTTAAGAGATGATGTGAAGGATTTGCTGTTAACTCTTCCTGATCCACGAACGCTCAATGAAGCCATTAGCCAAGCTGTGAAGTGCGATAATCGCCTATTCCAACGTCGCCAAGACCAACGCTCAAGACAACATACAATTCGTCATGCTCCAACTATGTCGGTAAGCAGTGTAAATTTGCATTCAGAGGTGGAAGACATGCAAATTGATGCGGTACGTATCAAATCTCTTACTATAGTAGAAAAAAAGCGACGTATGGAAGAAAATTTATGCTTGTATTGCGGTGGAGAAGGCCACAAAGTCGGAAACTGCCCCAAAAAACAAAATCAAGGCATAGTCAAGGCTAGGGGAGTATTTGTTCAGGAAAACGAGGATGCCCAGCCACAGTAGGAACCGTGCGGCTGGACAATGAAATATCCCAACAACAATCAGGTTCCTTTCTTTCTGCCCAACCTGCCCTTTGTTTTACAATCCCTCTGTTTATCGGCCCTCAAAAACTGAGAACCTTAGCACTATTAGACTCAGGAGCATCTGCTTGTTTTTTAGACGAAGAATTTGTAAAGCATCATAAGATCCCTTTAGTACAAAAATCAAAACTTGTTCATGTTGAGGTCATAGATGGGCGACCTTTATTGTCTGGTAGCATCACCCATGAATCAAAACCTATTGTCAAGGACAAAGACTCGATGAGGAAAAATATACACCAAAAGGCTATCTCGATATAATAAGTCAAAATATAAACAAGTAGGTATATTAAAAGGAAACTGGAATGGCTATTGCCACAAGACAAGAAACTAAAGACTCTTGAACCTGGACTAGAAGCAAGAAAGGAGTTGACAAGAGTGAAGAAGCCTTCACTCTTGTTTCTATATATACTATCTAACTAGGGGCTACGTGGCGACGTTCTATAGGACCTCCAATATGTATTGACTTTGTAGGACACATGCCTTGACTTACAAGGCAAGTTTTTCTACGTGTGGGCCACATAGTTAGCTTGATCTTCAAGCTAACAACATGTGTGGCACATGGCCAACTTGTTGACCACGTTTCTAATCCAAAAAGTCAATTAAAGACACCTATGAAGTCAAAGCAGCGTCTAGGAAGTTTCTAAGAAGCTTCTATATTAAATATTATACAATTAACATACTTTTATCTACTTTTACTTACTTCTACCTATTTCTATATGTAATAATTAGCTTACATGATTATGGCCGTGACATTACCCCCCCTTCTAGAGACGAGTTCCACGAGGAGTGGTCATCATATGTTGAGGAAATCTATGATGCGACGAATTATATTCGCCACATACTCTGATCTCTGTTCTCTTCGAAGATGATTGATAGGGCCTCTCAACCATCGGTAGTGTCCCATACCAGGGCAGGAAGACCACCCAGTTATTTGATCATTATTGAGGCCTTCATAACTTCCTTCAAATAGAATATTCGGAACACCATCAGGAGTTGTTCCAACCTCTAGCAAAATCACCAAACATCGGGAGTCCCTTCCCAAATCGTGATACCAAACGTGTTGTATCTCACCATCTGTTCGAGGAAGAACATGTCGTTCTTGAAGATCTTCATCTCGATTGCGTCGTCTTAAAGGTTGTGACAATCGTAATGTCTCGTCCGGCAGGTCAATAAACGAAGGTTCTTGAGTTGAATCCGCTGATTGTTGGCTCTCCATCTAATTAGCATCACAAATGTAAAGAAGTTACAAACAAGGATAGGAAATTGAATGTTATCTTGCCTCAATCTTGTCTCTTTTATAAGAGAGATTTTCATCTTGGTTTTGATGGATGTCGTTGATGAAAAACTTTGACTTTAGCTGATGCATTTGCTAGATTCCTGGATGGCTCCCATGTGCGTTCACTAATATCATATCCGCACCAATGAACAAGATATTCCAGCTTATTTCGGCGCCGCCTTGAGTCTAATATCTCTTCCACCTCAAATTCTTCATTATTATCTACTTCTATAGGAGGCGGTGGCATTCGTCTTCTTCCTTATATATCCACTGTCTTATATGGTTCAAGAAGAGATACGTGGAATACAGGATGGATCTTCATTGACTCCGGTAGATGTAACTGATATGCAACTGGGTTGATCTGTT
The DNA here is from genome assembly GCF_059467195.1 of Physcomitrium patens. NCBI lineage: Eukaryota > Viridiplantae > Streptophyta > Bryopsida > Funariales > Funariaceae > Physcomitrium > Physcomitrium patens. The sequence goes on along the minus strand of NC_143415.1, from coordinate 17,601,279 downwards.
CAGAAATAGAAAAGGGGCCAAGCCTACGATAGTCCAACTTGTCACAAGGTCGAGTAGTCTTGATATTGCGACGAAGTAGCCATACCTTATCACCCACGTTGATTTGTAGTTGCTCCTTATGATATAGATCTGCGTTTATCTTTTGTCGTTCTTGAGCTTCCTTCAATTGTGTCTTCATTATTGCATGTAACTCTGACAACCGATTTGCCATATCTTCTACTGCAAGATTATCAACTTTTGAAAAATCAAAAGTATCAAGTCGTGGATGATAGCCATAATTGGCAAAGAAAGGTGTTTGTTGCGTGGAAGAATGTACCGTATTATTATAAGCAAACTCTGCCAATGGCAGAAGGGTTGTCCAATCATCTTGTTGGTAGTTGATAGTACACCTTAAATATTGCTCCAAGACTTGGTTTACGCACTCTGTTTGTCCATCAGTTTGAGGATGGAAAGCCGAAGATAGCTTTATGTCCACTTTTAAAATCTTGAAAAGGGTCCTCCAGAATCTCGACACAAATTGAGTTCCCCTATCTGATATGATATCTTTAGGTAATCCATGATAGCGATAGATATTATCAATGAAAAGCTTAGCTGTTTCTTCACCTGTGATAGATTTTGTACATGGCACAAAATGTGCCATCTTGGTGAAACGATCTACTATCACAAATATAGAATCATAAGATCTTGAGCTTGGAAGATCTGTGATGAAATCCATAGAAACAGAAGACCATGGTTGTTCTGGTATAGGTAATGGCTGAAGAAGTCCGTAAGGTCGATGACGAGGAATTTTTGATCTTGAACAAATATCACATGATTGTACAAAGTCTTTGACTGACTTCCACATTTGTGGCCACCAAAAATCTCTTGATATGAGTTCCAAAGTCTTATTATATCCAAAGTGCCCTGCTGCTGGAAAGTCATGACGTGCTTGAAGAACACGTAAACGTGCTTCTCCTTCTGGAACATATAGGCGTCCTTCAGAATATAATAGATTATTCTTGAACTCAAACTTAGAAGGATCATGAGACTTGGAAGAATTATTCTCGATATTATAAACAAGAGGGTCTGAGGACATACTGGACTGGATTTGCTTGAGAAAAGTTGAATCAACAGTCAATGTTGATTTCATTGCTCGGAGATGAAATTGCTCCGGTTTCAAGAGGACCGTTCTTTGTTGCTCAAAAGCTGCATCTCCTTCTTTTGGTGCAAAATAAGAACGTCTAGATAGGGCATCAGATAAACCTTGTTGTTTTCCTGGCCGATAAGTGATAATGAAGTCGAATCTTGACAAAGACATACTCCAACGAGCTTGACGACGATTCAACACGCGTGCTGACATGAAATCCTCGAGGTTCTTGTGATCTGTATACACAGTGACTGGACTAGAAGCGCCTTCTAGATAATGACGCCATTCTTGAAAGGAATCCACGATCGCAAGAAGTTCTTTATCGTGGATCTCATAATTGATCTCGGCTGCTGAGAATTTTCTTGAATGAAAAGCTATCGGATGGAGTTTGTCATCTGTTCCCATTTGTGATGAAACTGCACCCAAGGCAAAATCTGATGCATCTGTTTCCATAAAAAATGCCTTGGAAAAGTCAACACGATATAAGACTGGTGCAGAGACAAACGATGTCTTCAAGGCTTCAAATGCTGCTTCCGCTTCTTGATTCCATTGAAATTTATCTTTACTAGTCAAGCGTGTAAGTGGAGCTGCAACTCATGAGAAATCTTTGATGAAGATCCGATAGTAATTGGCAAATCCCAAGAAACATTGAACATCTCTTACTGTCCTTGGAATCTTCCAATCCACGATTGTTTGGACTTTCTTAGAATCCATCATGAGACCATCATTTGAAATGATGTATCCTAAAAAGTCAACTTGAGTAGTGTGAAATACACACTTTTCCATCTTGGCGTACAATCCTGCATCTCTAAGTTTTTGTAATACTTGACGAACATGTATTTCATGTTCTTCGACGTTCTTGGAATAGATCAGGATATCGTCTAGATAGCAGACGACAAAATTGTCTAAGAATTCACGAAATACATCATTCATGAGATGTTGAAAAGCAGCTGGTGCATTCGTGAGTCCAAAGGGCATGACATTATATTCAAAATGTCCATACCTGGTTCGAAACGCAGTCTTCCATTCATCTCCTTCTTTGATCCGTACTAGATTATATGCTCCTCTTAGATCTATTTTTGTATAGATCTTAGCTTGATTCAACTGGTCAAGGAGTCCTGATATCAAAGGTAATGGATACCTGTTCTTGATTGTGATCTTGTTGAGTCCTCGATAATCAACACACATTCGTAAAGATCCATCTTTTTTCTTTACGAATAGAATTGGAGCTCCTGCTGGAGATTTTGAATGGCGTATGAAATTCTTCGCTAAATTCTCGTCAATATATGTCTTGAGTTCAGCCATCTCATCTTGCGATAAACTGTAAATTGGTCCAAATGGTGGCTGAGTTCCTTCCTTGAGGTCGATTGAACAATCATATGGACGATGCTCAGGAAGAATATCTGCATTCTTTTTCTCAAAAACGTCTTGATACTCCTGATATTGACTTGGAATGCCACTTGAAGTCTTTACGTTTTCAGAAATAGGTGCAGCATAAATAGCAAAAGTTGATCCTTCTTTTGCTGCTTGTATAAATGCTTTTGCACCTATCAGTACGGGTTTTACTGTACTAGACTTATAATTTTTTACTTGGTTGGTAGAACTATTAATAACGCTCTGGAAAAAGTCAAGTTTACGCGAATTCTAATCTATTCGAGGGTTATATTTTTCTAGCCAGGATAAACCTAAAATAACTGGATTGGACGGGGATTTAATTATGTTAAAAGCTATGTAGCTATCATGACCGTCTATTGTTACTTTTATAGGATGAGTTTCATGAGTGACATCTCCAGAAGACAAGGGACGACCATCTATGACTTCTACATGTACTGGTTTAGGTTTCTGTACAAAAGATATTTTACGACTTTTAACAAATTGTTCATCTAAAAAACATGCTGAGGCTCCCGAATCTAATAAAGCAGAGGCTTTGTAATTCTTAGGTCCTAAATATAAGTCTATTATAAAACAAGGAGAGGGTTCTGAGGAGAGGATAGGACCTTCATTAGGAATTGTACAAGGTTCCAGCTGCACGGTCCCTATTGTAGTTGGACGGATCCGTTTTCCGACATGTTGTCTTCTTTGACCGTCGTACCCCTCATTTTATAGTTGCGTCGTTTCTTTGGACAATGTTGAGCAGTGTGCTTAGGTTCTCCGCAATATAAACATAATCCTTCTTGACGACGACGAATCTTTTCTTGCTCAGTTAGAGGTTTAAAACGTACCACGTCAATTTGCATGTCTTCTACTTCCGAATGTACCTTTGGCAAAGATGTTGATGTTGCCATTGAGTAATAGTGTTGAGGTTCCCGTGAATGATTCTCAGATCGAAATTCAAAAAGTCGATTATCACATTTTACCGCAAAATCGATTGCTTGACTCAAAGTTTGAGGATCAGGTAAGTTGAGCATCAATTTCTTTACTTCGTATTGCAATCCATAAAGAAATTGACTGATGAGTGCAGCATCATCCCACTTGATGTCAATTGCAAGTTGTCGAAATTGTGAAGCATATACTGTTACTGAGCGATTTCCTTGTCGCAGAATTCGGATCTTATTTGTTGCAACACGAGTTGCATCATGTTCACCATACATAGATCGAAACTCCGCCAAAAAAGCTTCCAAATTATCCAATATTGGATTTCGTTGTTCAAGAAAAGACGAAAACCACGATAATGCAGAACCAAAAAGTAGAGTGCCAATAAACCTGACTTGTGATCCTGGAGTTGGATAGCTTTGCGGTTGAAGTTCAATTGTCAATTGTACTTGATTGATGAACCCTCGAAACTTTGATCTCGTACCATCAAATTTCTCGGGTAAGGCAATTCTTGGTTCTCTAGTGCTTATAGGGTGTTGTACAATTGGAGAAGGAACGTGATTTGTTGTAGATGTTGAAGCAGCTCCGATCATCTCTATATCTCCACTTTCTGCTATTCTTGTTCTTTCATGTGTTGGTGAATTGAGTTGATGCATCGCAAGCATTAACTCCCTCATTTGCTCTTGCATTTGTGCCATTGCACTCTTCATTTCAACAAGTTCTGCCATAATGACACTAAGAAGAAAAATTTGTTTGATATTGCTCAAGACAAAAGAAAAGAAAGACTTGATAACAAAGAAGATACTAAGAACAATATCAGTTTAGAAGTGGGTAATCCGCAAACTTCTAATACGCTTATGTCTTGTCAAGAGAAAGGGGTAATCCACTCTTACTCAAGAAAAAACAAAGCTCTGATATTGTAAGTGTACTCTTGTCAATCTGTCAAGGACAAAGACTCAATGAGGAAAAATATACACCAAAAGGCTATCTCGATATAATAAGTCAAAATATAAACAAGTAGGTATATTAAAAAGAAACTGGAATGGCTATTGCCACAAGACAAGAAACTAAAGACTCTTGAACCTGGACTAGAAGCAAGAAAGGAGTTGACAAGAGTGAAGAAGCCTTCACTCTTGTCTCTATATATACTATCTAACTAGGGGCTACGTGGCGACGTTCTATAGGACCTCCAATATGTATTGACTTTGTAGGACACATGCCTTGACTTACAAGGCAAGTTTTTCTACGTGTGGGCCACATAGTTAGCTTGATCTTCAAGCTAACAACATGTGTGGCACATGGCCAACTTGTTGACCACGTTTCTAATCCAAAAAGTCAATTAAAGACACCTATGAAGTCAAAGCAGTGTCTAGGAAGTTTCTAAGAAGCTTCTATATTAAATATTATACAATTAACTTACTTTTATCTACTTTTACTTACTTCTACCTATTTCTATATGTAATTATTAGCTTACATGATTATGGCCGTGACACCTATAGAAGTAACGTTTAAAGACCATAGTAGTCATATTATTTTTAATATTATTAGAACCCCATCAAATCCTATTATTCTTGGTCTTTCTTGGTTGGAAAAACATAATCCATTGATAGATTGGAGGTTGCGGAATATGACTTTTCCCACAAAACCACCCAAGAAAAAACCTAGTAAAAAACCTCGAAAAAAGAAATCCTTATTCATTGGAGCAAGAGCGTTTATAAGATCATCTAAGGAAGGCACTCCATTTGTCATTTATGCGGCTCCAACTACCGAAGAGAAGATCTCAATAGTAAGTATACCGGAGCTATATAAAGATTTTGAAGACGTGTTTCAAAAGAAAAACGCCGACATACTACAGGAACACCGACCATATGATTGTGCCATAGACTTGCAAGAAGGAGCACAACCACCTTTTGGCCCAATCTACAATCTATCGCAAACGGAGTTGGCAGAGTTACGAAAGTACATCGACGAGAATCTAGCCAAGAACTTCATTTGTCATTCAAAATCATCAGCTGGAGCACCCATCTTATTTGTGAAGAAGAAAGATGGATCATTACGGATGTGTGTGGACTATCGAGGCCTCAACAAGGTAACAAAGAAAAATCGTTACCCATTACCCTTGATTTCTAGTCTCTTAGAACAACTTGGACGTGCGAAGATCTTTACAAAAATTGATCTAAGGGGAGCTTATAATCTCGTACGAATCAAGGAAGGAGATGAGTGGAAGACAGCATTCCGTACAAGGTATGGTCATTTTGAATATAATGTCATGCCTTTTGGTCTTACCAATGCTCCAGCGGTTTTTCAACATATGATGAATGACATCTTTCGAGAACACCTCGACGATTTTGTTGTCATCTACTTGGACGATATTCTAATATTCTCTAAAAACGAGGAAGAGCATGAGGAGCATGTTCGTTTGGTCTTGGAGAAACTACGCAAGCGAGGACTATATGCCAAATTAGAAAAGTGTTTATTTCACCAGACGGAGATGGAATTTTTGGGATTCATTGCGACTACAAAAGGTTTGAAGATGGACCCCAAGAAAGTAGAAGCAATCATGTCTTGGGAGGTTCCGAAGACGGTTAGAGACGTACAATGCTTTCTTGGTTTTGCTAACTTCTATCGAATCTTCATCAAGAATTATTCTCAAGTTGCTGCTCCTCTCACTCGATTAACATGCAAAGATAAGTTGGAATGGAGACCTTTGGCGGAGAAGGCGTTTCAAGATTTGAAGACAGCATTTACTACAACTCCAATTTTGGTACATCCAGACTTTACAAAGGCCTTCTATTTAGAAACTGATGCTTCAGATTTTGCTTTGGGAGCTGTGCTTTCACAAATGAGTGAAGATAAGAAGCTCCATCCAGTTACATTCTATTCTCGGAAGTTCTCTGCTGCTGAAATCAATTATGAGATCCACGATAAGGAACTTCTTGCTATAGTGGATTCTTTCGAAGAATGGCGTCACTTTCTTGAAGGAGCTGCACATCCAATAACCGTATATATGGATCACAAGAATTTGGAGTATTTCATGACGGCTCAAGTTTTAAATCGGCGTCAAGCTTGGTGGAATATGTCGCTATCTAGATTTGATTTTGTTATCACTTATCGACCTGGAAGGCAGCAAGGACTATCCGATGCTTTATCAAGGAGATCGTATCTTGCACCAAAGGTTGGAGAAGTAGCGTTTGATCAACAATGTACAACGTTATTGAAGCCAGAGAGATTTCAACTTTGTGCTACTATTGTATCATTTGATGCTGACTTCCTAAACCAGGTACGTGCTATGACCATTAAAGATTCAGTAGCCATTGATATCAAGCAACGTACCAATGACGATAAGTTCAAGGTGGAGGAAGATCTTTTATACTTTGAAGAGCGATTGTACATTCCAAAAGGACTAGCACGACTCCGAGTTCTTCAATCTCGCCATGATTTTCCAGCTGCGGGACATTTTGGATTCAATAAGACCTTGGAGCTTATTTCCCGAGATTTTTGGTGGCCCCAAATGTGGAAGGATGTGAAAGATTTTGTCCTCTCTTGTGACATTTGTTCAAGATCTAAGAATCCTCGGCATCGCCCTTTTGGACTTCTACAGCCATTGCCAATTCCACGTCGACCATGGTCTTCAATTTCTATGGACTTCATCACGGACTTGCCATCATCAAACTCATTTGACAGCATCTTTGTCGTGGTAGATCGGCTTACGAAGATGGCACACTTTGTTCCTTGTAAGAAGACATCATCTAGTGAAGTCACAGCAAGACTCTTTCTCGATAATGTGTATCGATATCATGGACTACCAGATGATATCATATCAGATCGAGGTACCCAATTCGTGTCAAAGTTTTGGAGATCTCTCTTTGGGATATTGAAGGTGGATATCAAGCTTTCTTCAGCTTTTCATCCTCAAACTGATGGCCAAACGGAACGGGGTGAACCAAGTCTTGGAGCAGTACTTACGATGCAGCATCAACTATCAGCAAGACGATTGGACTGCATATCTATCACTAGTCGAGTTTGCATATAACAACACCCTCCATGCGTCGATTCAACAAACACCATTCTTTTCCAACTATGTGTATCATCCGAAGCTTGATTTATTGAGTCCGTCAACAAATTTCAATCCAGCAGCTGAAGGATTTGTGAAGCAACTATCAGAGCTTCAAACTATGTTGAAGCTTCAATTACAATCCGCTCAAGAATCCTATAAGATGTCTACAGATAGATTTCGGAATCCAGCACCTACTTTCAAAGTTGGAGACAAAGCCTGGCTTCTTCGACGAAATATCAAGACCAAGCGACCATGTAATAAGTTGGACTATCGAAGATTGGGACCATTTATCATCCAGAAGCAAATTAATCCAGTGGCATACCGGCTGGAGTTACCGGCTTCTATGAAGGTACATCCAGTCTTTCATGTTTCTCTGTTGGAATCTCATCGAGAGTCATCTTTTCCTAGAAGAGTGCAATGTCCGCCACCTAGTATTGAAATCGAGAACCACGAAGAATACGAGGTTGAAAAGGTATTGGATTCACGGCGAAGGTGGAAAAAGTTAGAATATCTTGTTCATTGGTGCGGCTATGACATTAATGAGCGAACGTGGGAGCCACCTGAAAATCTTGCGAATGCGCCACAAAAGGTATAGGAGTTTCATCAACGACATCCCGATAAACCTAAATCAATTCGATGATAGCTTCTTTCTGAAGCTTGTTCTCCCAACAATATAAGAAAAGGGGAGAGCACCAGCAAAATTCATAGTTGATGTAGTTATTTTCTCCAAAATAGATCGTAGTTTGGTCTTTTGATATGGATAGCCAAGAGATAGGTACTATGCCAGTCAGAGTATCGCAATCGAGTAGCTCACGAAGGCGACCCCGAGATGAAGAACTACATGTACCATGACGACGATGGAGGATACCGAGTAACCGATCACTGGTGATCGTATTTGAGATCGAACCTGCTTACGATGGTCAACCAGAAGGCGTGTTTGCAGGACAATTTCACAATGAGGACACGGAACTTCATGCTTGGTCAGAAGTCGAAGGCGTGGGCCACTACCGTTGGCTTCAAGGGTCGATGAACCACTTGCCTCGTGAACAACAGTTGGAGTTCATAGCAGAAGTTATGCGACAGATCTTCATTTTCTTGCGTTGGTACTGATCAACAACATTGCTTCTCAGAGACCTCGAAGCTAAAGGAGGGGATGATGTTAGGGACATATTCCTTAGAACTTTTTAGAGAGAAGTTTCTAGAAGCTTCTAGAAAGGAAGTCTCTGGAACCTTCTAGAAGAGAAGTTTCTAGAAGCTTCTAGAAAAGAATCCCCTGGAACTTTCTAGAAGCTTCCTAGTTAATAAAAGTAGCTCGAGAAGTTTCTAGAACCTTCTAGAAAGGAAGCCTCTGGAACCTTCTAGAAGCTTCCTAGTTAATAGAAGTAGCTCGAGAAGCTTCCTAAGTAGGAGTATATATAGGGATCGAGGCTGAAGAGTTCTTCAGTCTCGACAACACATCTCTTGGAATTCTAGCTCACCTTTCTGGTGTTGTTCTTGTACTCATCTGTTTAATCTAGTTCTGCCACTTCTTCTTGAACTTCTTGTTAGATTTCAAGTCTGTATTTTGTATCCGTGACAACTATAGAGGATTGGAAGAGGATTATTTGATCAGATGAGACAAAAATCAACAGATTTGGGTCACATGGCAGAAAAAAGATATAGAAATAAAAAGGTTAGTCCTTGCTTAACAAGAAGATTTAAGAAATAGTTAAGCATGGAGGTAAAAATATAATGGTATGGGGTTATATGGGATGGAATGGAATTGAAAGGATGGCAAAGATTGAGAGGAGGATGGATGCCAAGCAATTTGTGGAAATTCTTGAAAAAAAACCTGCTCTTTAATATTGAAGAATGTGGCATTTATGAGAAGGAGGTGATTTTTTTAGCAAGACAACAATCCCAAGAATAACTCAAAACTAGCATGGAAGTATTTTGATCATCATGGAATTAAAGTAATGGATTAGCTTGCTCAATCTCTTGATCTTAATTCCATTGAACATCTTTGGGAGCACTTCAAATGCCAACTCAACACTTAGAAGATAAAATCAAAGGAAGTTTGGAAATTATAGGAAAGAATAGTTGTAGAATGGAATAATATTAAAGCAATTTTGTGCCAAAAGTTAATAGAAAATATGCCTAGGAGGTTGGAAGCAATTATCAAGGCCAAAAGAGGAACTACAAAGTACTGATATGTAATTGGATACTACACTCAAAAAAATGTTTTACTACTATTTCAAATTGGATTGATCATAGCTCTACAATTACCTAATGGATTCTTTTCAACTTCGGCTCAGTTGGTAGCTGTAAAAGAGTACTTTATTTGCTATATAAACCACTTGTTATTATGTACTACAATTCATCTATAATATATTATTCTTTCCAATATATGTCAATATTGAAATATTTTTTTAAGTCACTATATAATACCTCAAAACTTGTCTTTATCTAGATTTCAATTGATAAAAGTATACATAAAAAAAGAATATTATACATTATTTTAAATAAAGATAATTAAATTAAATTATCAAAGATAATTGTATTAAATTAATAGTATTTTTTCTAAAATTACTTAGATTTAAATACTTATGTAGTTACTTAAAATATAATATAATAAAAAAGAATTAAATAATCTAAAATATTTTTTAAAAATATTTTAGATAGTCTTACTATTGCAAGCTAAAGAAACTTTAAAATATATTCAAAACTATATAATTGAACTACCTTAAAAAATATCTATTTAACAAATAAAATCATATGTAATTGCAATTAAAATACATAAATTTGAAAATTACTAGTTTAAGCTAATTTGATGGTTTTATATAAAAAAAGAATTAAAAAAATCATTTCAAAGAAATTAAATTATTATTTTTATTTTTTAAAATTACTATCTTGAATGCTTTATATATATTTTATCAATGCCTCTTATTCTTCATTCATATATATATATATATATATATATATATATATATATATATATTTATTTATTTATTTACTATTTTATACTTCAATTACTATAAGCTATGTTTTCTTAAGTTTTTTTAATAAAAATATCACATATTCTAAACATTAATAAAAAGCAATTCTTGTTCTCTTGATACCTTGGACACTCTCTTAAGAAATTACAAACAAAATATTTAAAACCTAAGCTAGATGATAAACATATATATTAAAAATTATTATTGAAGAAAAAAAAATAGTCTTAAAATTTGACTTGGCAAAAATCAGATATGTTTTTATTATTAGTCAATAAAATGAAATAAGACTATTAAAGTGATTAAATATGAATCACTAAAAAAATAAATTTGAATATTATTTGTTACTAACAAGTAAGATAACATGGTCTTTAGATGAATAAACAAATGACATTTTAGATTAGAGATGTTTTAAATAAATATTAATAAAATCTTAGTTATATATTATAACTTTCACATTAATTAATATTGCAAATTTAATTAGTAAAGTGATATACATTAAATGCTGATCATTTGCATGAAATAGTGGTTTAAAACTAATAAATAATTAATTATTAATGTAGGATGTTTTTATACAGAATAATTTATAAAAAGGGAATAAACTAATAATTTAATAAATTTATCAATTCCTATTATTAAAAATTGGCATCAAAATTATCTCAAATTATTTGAAGAATAAACATGTGATAATATATTTAGCCATAAAAATAAAGCAAATGGCAATCTATTATGTATATAATAAAATTCTTTCAACCAATAGAACTTATTAAATAATAAATAAAATAAATATTCTAATATATATACTAATAATTTATAATATTTATTAAATTTGAAAAATAATATTAAATATTATTTATTTCAAAAGCATGATTAATTTTAAGAAACAATATAAACATTAGTAGTATATTTTATAATAGGTTTTAAAATATAATGATTTTGTAAAAGAATATAAAAATAATAAATTCAATAAATAAAATTATTTTTAAAAACATTTGCAAAGGATTCTTATCCAATGAGATCATTAGATCATTGAAGTTTGGAAACTTTATCTATTTACAAGTAAATGTGATGACTAAAAATTAAGTTTATATTTGCTTCTAATAAAACCAAAACATTTTACAAATGCTAAACTTAATTTTTGGCTTTGTAAGTACTTGAAACCATCTATCAAACTAAATAAACTGTAAGCAAAGAAAACTTGAAATTTTCAAATGTAACAACTTGATTGCAAATAGTTAGAATTTACATTACTTTGATGGCCAAAACTATGACAATCACTGCTTGATTAATAACTAGAAGAAATGGTCAACATGTGCTGCTAAGAAATGTATGTCAAAAGGCATGAAATCAAGTTATAATTTGCTCCATAAATTTTATTACATCATTGAGCGTTTACTATACCTCTAAAAACTAGACATCACCCTAAAAGGTAAAGAGATGAGAGCAGGAAGATTACGCAGAGGCATAAAATTAAATCTCTGTGCATTCAAAAACATCAAAAAAGTCAACCATTAGAAGCATGCGAAATGCCATTTTAAAAGTTTGGCTTGACACTGTTCTACATATCACACAGATAAGTGTATATATATATATATATATATATATGGCGGACAATCAAACAGCTACAACCAACACACCTCATTAAATGAAAGGTACATGTCTTAAGTGAAGTGTTTCTGGATGTTAGTGAGAAGATATACTCCAGGCGGGGGGCAGGTGGGTATCGAAATTATTCCACCCAAATAAGAATCATTCTCTCAAAAATAACAAGTCATTCAAGCTCAAGTTCAACAACACTAGGAGCTCCTTTTGAGTCACTTGAGTGAAACATGGCCTCAATTACAGCCACATCGCGCATGGCTTCCAAAACTGAGCTCCGCTTGTCAGCTTCCTCTCCTGACTGTCCCTGCAATTCATTACCAACATGTTTTTTTTATTTATTTTTATTTTTTATTTCAGCATCTCTAATAGCAAGAAGTGGTCCAAAAATACAACTGCCCAAGTGACTCAGGCAAGGAAATAGTTGTCCTATTTACCCAGTGGCAGAGATAAAGGTTCAGCTTTGCATCTGCTATTCGATCGTGAATCCTCACCTCAAAAGCTTGCTAGTGTACAAGTATCACTATGAACATCCAAAGTAGCTCACCTCAAAAGCTTGCTAGTGTACAAGTATCACTATGAACATCCAAAGTAGCTCACCAAGCATGGATGCATACTGTACCAAGACCTGTTCCTATAATCCTTCTGTGACAAGCGCAACCACAGCAGAAGAAAGTTTACCTGAAATACACATCTTGCCACATCCTCGGAGAAGGCTCGTAGCTCCTCATACACACCAGCAAAAGGACAAAACACCTCCTGGATCTCCCCCTTTGCAGGCTGGTAGGTAGTCTGCAATGTGGTAAAAGCATACATACATGAGAAAGAAGACATTCGTATATGAACTGAAAGTTGGGAAGAGACCTTCGTATGTAAAAAGTCGGGGTGTTTTCACAGGTCGTCGAGCGAAAACAATCGTTCTTACTGATTACCTAAGGTGGGATGCTTCTGCTCTTACAGAGACAAAATCATGTTGTGTTGATTTCACTTTGCTTAACAATAACATGTCCCAATATTTGGAGAAAGCATTTATACCTTGTAACCATGCTGTCCATTCTGCACTGTGCGATCCACCTCCACTGTACCGAGTGAACCCACCACTCTCCAAATCATCTACACATATACAGGGTAAGTTAATCATTTGATTCACCGGACCATGTAATTCTAGGATCACTTGTCTCCACAAAGACATGGAAACCTTGATGAATGCACCAGTCCGGAATGTCAAGTAACCAACACAAACTCAAGGCAAAATAACGGATACTTTCACTGCTTGGAGCAGAACAAAGTCCTTAATGATATGCACTTCAGAATTACCTTTCTTGATTTTGCAGAATAACATATATACACAACTCCAGCAGTTCCATTTTGTAATTGTCTGGTGCATCAATAATCATCACACAATGTACATAGTAAGTCGGAAACTTGCATTTGAATCGTTGTCTCTAACATGGAAAATTCCTGAACATCGACCGAATCGTTGCCTCTACAAACAGCTAACAGTATGTCTATATATATATATATATATATATATATAAGTGTAGTTGACATCATGTACAATTACGACTATAATTCATGCACAAAGTATCGCTGTTGCATTGTTTCAGAAATTCGTAGATGAGGACTAAACAGCCTGTCTACGGCAGATCGACTTCTGGTTGAGTAAACAATACAGGAACTTAAGACAGTGGGAAAACATTCTTGGAACTCACATCAAAGCCGACAAATTATCTGGAGGCGGTAGAGTTAGGTCAACATGTGACACAGTGGCTGACACAGAATCAACCTCACAGCCCATGATCTGCATGACAAGAAAAGTAGTTTAAAATACTTGAAATACACTTGCTTTCGGTGTACAAGAGCATACATCTGTTTTCAGTTCTAATAGTTGGGCAAGATTGCAATTACCAATCAGATCGTAGCATTCACATTCTGATGTATAGCTGTGAATGCTATCCGTAACTCATCAATGGTGATGAAGTGGATGAGTACGGTGTAATACGGCATTCATCTAGAGATGAAAAAATAGAAAAGAAAGTAGAGTTTACACTGACCATTCGCAATCCAGCAATAAAATGTACGCCTCCATCGAGCATAAATCCACCCTACATCAACGCAGAATCAGAAAGCTGCAACAAAGAAAGGTTTGCTCAATCCAGCCATTATGTGCTCATTATCCAGTCTCATATGTTGATTAAACAATGCTATTACAATAGCACGAAAACTATATCATCGTCACAGAAGATAAACAATTTTCCGGGTAGATACAAAATTTAAAATCTCAAAAATTGCTCAAGCTATCGAGCAGACTTCACTAGCAAGAAATATGCAGGCGTCAATCAACAGGAATTGAAACAGGAAAGTTAAACACCTGCGTAAATTAATGCACCTATGAACATGCTCTAAATCGACATGATCTGACTGACAAAATGTTGCATCGGACAGAGGTATGGCACCTTAAAATTTGCTTCACGGCGCCAAGAACTTGAAAAGTAGGGGCTAGAGCTGTTCATTGGTGCTTCTATCAGCACTTGAACACCCATAATTTGACCTAGTTCCTTCACAAACTTTCCAGCCTGATTCTCCAATACTCCCCGAATAAGTACGGCCACATAGTCTACTATTGTTTCACAACATTCCCCAATGCCGAGAGTAACAACACATGAAGAAGGAAAAGCAAACGAAATCCGCAATCTGACTAGATTATAGTGCATTAACAAAAGGAATGGAAAAAAGAAAAACGGGAGTTTTTGTTACATCGTCAACTGAAAAGGTAAACACAATTTTGACTCGCAACATATTTGACCCAGTAAAATTTCCCCTATTATGATGTAAATGTTCTAATTGGTTCCATTTTTGCAAGATTTAGCTTGGCATGTCTCAGTGTAGCGAGATATTGACGTGAGCAACCTGGATCAAGGCAGGTTCGAAACGGTAGTTTTCTGCTACAGCCCAGATAGGTAGCTTCGTATCGTTTTTCGCAAGAGCTTGATATGCTGACCAAGCCGAACGCACATCCGCAACACCTGAATAGAAATATGGTAAAATTCTCTAATGTCTAAAAGTAACTGACAATGCAATATGGTCGTTTCTGAATGTTAGTAGAGCAATTCATGTCGGAGGATAATAACTCGAGATTTAATACCTACTAAGCCCTTGATGAACGCAAAGACACCAAATCAAGCAAAAGCACTAAAATCTCATTCCAAGAACAGGTTTAAGTTTGGGATTTTGAAGGTGCTTACTTGGACCGACAGGCTTCTCTTTATTTCAAGTATCACAAATGGATAGAAAACACAGCCAGAAGGATTGTCAGCCCATCGTATCATCCTCGAACGATTTGCAGAACATTCTATTTAGTTGCATATTCATAAAAGTCTAACCATATCCTTGAATTAAAGAATCTTCTTACCTGTCACAACCTCAGGTGACAATCGCAAAGACGAAGTAGTCTTTAAGTAGATGTAAAAATACATAAGAATTCAAGAGAGTATCACGATTCCCACTTCTATCCTTTTACCCATTATCTGAGCAGGTGTAAGACTCTATTCACGTCTCTTGGACGACATCAAATTCTAATTTTCAAGGACTTCAAACAGCCTGTATTTCTGACCATCTGGTCAAAAGGTTTATGTTTAAATACGTTCATCTAATTAATGATTGAAATGGTTCGCCCAAAATACTAAAAATACGATACAACCAAAGACGCTTTCTCTTCCAAATATAAAGACACTTTGTCAAAGAAAGTCTTGAATCTACTTGAGTTAGCGTGTGCTCACCTTGTATTACGTGTTTCCCTGCCTCCAATGCTCGCAGAACAATTTCCAGCTGCAGTGCGAGGTTTTATCATTGAAATGATTATTAGTACTCTCTAAGTCAATCAAGACTTTCACATATTTTAGAGTGCCGACAATGCTCGTTTCCATTGTCTATGCGTAAGTGTCTTCTGAGGAACTATTAGAAAGTTTGATAGATGCTGTCTAACCCTTGAAAGCCAAAAACGTTTAAACCACGGCCCTACCGATACAGAATAAACAGGCGTTGATTCTATTTCCAGCTCAGCTTGCAAATAATTTTCATCGGAGGTCAGGTTTACCTGGACTTTTATCATTGCAAATTGACTGCAAAGTTTCAATAAAGACGTAGACACGTAGAAACCCGAAGTGCAAGACTCATAGACAGTAAGAGCATTCAATCAGTCTCGACTTTTAGCGAACCTGGTGTTGGGCAGGGAGAACTACGGCGACAGCATGAATTGATTTGTCTTGAAGTATGGACTCCAGACCTTCTTGACCCCACTTTGCCTCTGCGTTGGGTGCATATGATTTGGCCAACTGTAAGGCCTTCTTTGCTCCATCCTGGTATCCAGAAGCACAGTCAATCTCAAATCGGAAGTGGGTAAGAGATGCCATCCGTTTCCAACAAATCTTTGCACGAAGAAATTGGAAAACTCTACACTTTACAATAGTATCGAATCAACGCAGGGTACATTCAGCAATAGGATTTACCTCCGATCGACTCCAAATAGTATTCAAGGAGACAATTCCACCCAATTCTCCTAGTTTAGGGATATACTGGCTTGAGGCAAATATGCCTGAACCCAACAGAGCCAAACCAGGAATCCCATCTGCCATTGCTGCTACCTCGATGCTCCTCTGAAACTCTGTAACCAGCTTCCAGCATATTCAGAACTAAAAACGCTACCCGAGACTTAACACCGGCAATGAAAACTGGAATAAGCTCAAAACCAATCATTCAATCGCACCACGGACTCAATCCAACCATTAGTGCGAAAAAGAACGAAACATTTCATGTAATGAACAAGGGTCCGGCCACGACATGCATTACTTGACGCAATGCCGCATTTTAACTAAGCTCTCGCAGAACACCACCACTAAGTTGCACTGGCCACCGGACAGAGTGAGACGAATCAACTGCAAATTCCAACTTTGAAAGACTACCCTCACAAGCAGAAACTCATTCTTCACCCTAAGCATCAGATCGTTGCCTCAAAGTAATCCAAAGACAAGAGCGTATCCGCACCGCTTTAATGAAATCTCTGTTAATGTCAGAACGATCGGGACACGAGCTCCCAGCAAAACGCACGGCCTTGAAGGTACCCACAAAGTGCAGCATTCAAATAACGAAACACCGAAGCAAACAAACACGATTCTAACGCTGTGAAGGTCAGAAAAACAGCAAAAAACCAGATCTAGTTTAGATGGGTTACCAGCGTTTGTGCAGTGTCGACAAACAACGAAGGCAGATTGATGATTGGCAGGACAATCTGCCGCGAGATCTGACCCCAGCTTGCAGATCGACCTGGTGGAATTGCTGATTTGGTCATTTAGACAATGAGGCTTTGACAGAAAGAACAGAATAAAAAGATATGAAAGAAAAAAACCTCATCTTTGGTGAGAATTTGTGTTTTCTGTACACGCATCAAAATCTGAGCTTTTCATCAAAAATATTCGGATAAAATTAAAGTGGATGTGAAACCTCGCTGAAGACTGAAGAGCTGTCGGTAGTAAATTTGTAGTCCTTGTTCTAACAAAGTTTGTGATGTTATATGAACAGATTAATTTGAAGCATTTTCAATAAGCTTGTGAACTGAGCTGGCTGCATGAGTTTGAGGCATAATATTGTATTGTTTTCTTTTCAATTCAGTGATGATTTTGAAGTTTATATCGTGTTTCAGAAACATGTTTATATGTGTAGATTTGGCATTTCGGAAACTTTTGAAGGATGATTTACTTTGCAAGAACGCTTCGTACATGAAGATTTTATCACACAAGATTAAAAAAACCGTTTCATATCAAATTATTAAGTTCATGTCCAAATAACTTTTTATTCAATCAACTCTAAAAAATAAATATCAATGTTCCCGAAATAAAAGGATTCTTCCGGAATGGCAAAATGTACATAATTACTGTACTTGTTTTCAACTCATTGCAGGAGAGTGGTCTAATCGTCTTACTTGTAGTTGACAATACGTTGCAGATACTACTAGGACATTTGACTTGTTTATGTTATGTGACTAATTGTACAAGATTAAAAGCCTAAAAATGAGGAATTATGTTATTGAAATTGCTATACGGGTAATATGTTACATATTACAGTTAATTGTAATTACCAAAAAAAATGCTCTGGAATTGATCACAACGAAATGAATTCAACCATTCTCTATCATTTGTATTAGTATCTCACCCAATACAAAGATCGATTCACAGATTTCTACACAAAATAAAACTGGAAAAGTTTAAGCTGCAGAAGATAGAAAGCATGCTAGAAATTTCCATCAGTTCTCAACACGTGGTCGCTATCTTACTCCACCTCACTTTTTTTGGAAGAAATTTGATTGTGGAAATAAGCAACTTGGGAAACATGCATGGCGAAAATTCCAACTAAAAATGCTGAATACCACAAACCACCCAACACTGGTCGTTATAAAATGGGAGACATGCTTTAACTTCACGATGCTCTTGAAGAACTTCATCAATTCTCAAGTGCAGCTCGGACTTTCATAAGAATACAACGACCATTCTGAGGAGTTATCCTTAACAACTAGTTATTCTTTATGCTCACATTCATTCTTACTCGACAAAAACTCAATTGCGCAGCAGTCTTTCAAAAAGCCAGAGAGATAAAAATGAGAAAAAAATCAGAAAGAGAACTGCCGAGGTAAGTTGATTAAACAGACGTAGCATTGAACAATCACTGGAAGAAGCATGGGAAGAAATATGCATAACCTAGACATTTTTAAGCTTTGCCATCTTGGAAGGAGGCCATTTCCCTTTCTTCCTGAGCTTCCTCTTCCTCAGCAACCTTTTCCTTCGAAGCT
This sequence comes from Physcomitrium patens, assembly GCF_059467195.1. Taxonomy (NCBI): domain Eukaryota; kingdom Viridiplantae; phylum Streptophyta; class Bryopsida; order Funariales; family Funariaceae; genus Physcomitrium; species Physcomitrium patens. The sequence continues at coordinate 17,582,371 of NC_143415.1, read as the reverse complement.
CCTCCTTCTTTGCCTTCCTCTTCAGCAGCTCAGATTCAGAGAGCATAGTAGTAATGGCAGGCGCCGGCTCCTCGTTAGCATCACTCGAGGAGGCCACAACCTCGTCTCCAGCAGCCTTGACAACCACTGTCCTCACAACGACTTCGGCAGCCCTAACACGCGCATTGCTGAATCCCGTTTTCAAAGCAATCCCATTACCTGACCCAAACCCCAATTCCAAGTCAAGACTGTAACATAGCACTGTCTAAAAGCTCACACCCCCACGAAAATAGCACTCCAATTCGAACTAACATCTAAATGAACACATAGACCCACCTCGAAAATAGCCTCGCAACCACGTCAATCGAACCCCTTACTCGACTAGCAGAGAAAACCCACCCAGGGATATCCAGGAACACAGTACACAACCAGGGGCCAATGAATCTGAGGTAAAGAAAGCAACGAATCAAAGGATGACTTACCGAAGAGAGGACTAGATGCGACAACCCTCTGTGAGTTTGAGGCTGTTGCAGAAGAGAGTGATAACGAGGAGAGAGAACCCACCAGGGCAGAGCTGCAAGAAAGCGCCATCGCCACCGTGATAGCTTCAAACTTGCAAGGCTTCGGGGCTTCTTGAAGCTCTTACTCACAGCTATACATTCTCATCAGCCACTCTCGTTGTGGATAACCCGCTATATACGATGTATGAATACCATGCATAAATACAACACATTTGTTTACGAAAAGTTCGAGTGGTGCGGATGAGGATGAATGCTCCAAAAAGGTTCATTTTCCTCACGATGTCGTTGGATGAGATCCGAAGGAAAGGCTGCCTCATGTTTCGGCGACTCTCATGTGCGCGCATTGAGTCTGGATGGGGATTTGATCACTTAAATTTGAAGAGATTTCGTGTGCACGCGGTGCTGTACTGGAAGAGATTGGATCGTCGTCAGGTTTTTTGAGTCTCGCCGAAGAATTTCCGCACTGGATTGTAGCTTTTGTTGGTTGGCTTTGGCTTGAGGACGATGGTTCGTGGCTTCGTTGTTGTTGTTGTTGATTTTGTTTTTGTTTTTCGTCTTCTTCTTTTCTCTTTTCCGCTTTCTTTCCGAGATGGAGCATGTTGAATCTTGAAATCTCTTTCTTTAGGGTCTGTTTCGAAGGAGTGCAGCAACAAGGTATCTGATAAATTTTTCCATTTGAGCTATGGTTCAGGATTTGCTTGGTTTGTCTCGATTTGAGCTTTGCTTAGGAGCGTGAAATCCTGCAAGCGATGGAGTAATGTTTATCTGGGGTCTCTTACATGCTTTAACAGGATTGCAAGAGCCTTTCAGCATCATTGTGAACTAATTGCATTCGGTCTTCGCGTGACACATCTGAATGAGGATAGTCGACCAGCTGTTGGCAAACCTCTAAACTGAAGCTATTGTGAATTCGATTTGCAGGTGTATCTAAGTAATAAATTAATAAGAGAAGACACCAAGGAAAGGGTTGTTGCAATGGTATGGAGTAAAGCGTCTTTGTGAGAAACAGCATGTTGCGACCGCATCGTTGAGACAAAGATTTTGAAATTTCTCAAAGGCTGAACATAGAGCTATGGCAGAAAATGTGGCCTCCATGGCGGCACAAGTATTAGGGGAGATACAGCGAGTTTTCAACTCAGGGGAAAATGGAGTAGAAAACTCAGCATCAAACCTAGTGAAGGAAATAGCTCAATCAAAGGAAGGGAAAATTGTGCTACATGGAGTAGGAAGAGAGGGCCTTATGATGCGGGCGTTCACAATGCGCTTGTACCATTTGGGATTGAATGCTCATTGTCTGGGGGACATGACCTGCCCGCCAGTTGGTGAAGGCGACCTATTCATCGCTAGTGCTGGGCCAGGGTCGTTCAGTAGTATCGACGCGCTCATCACGACTGCGAAAGACGCAGGTACTAGGCCTATCCTCAGAACCCTAAACCTTCAAGAAGCTGGAGCATTCATGATGTGCAGGCAGATGTACTCTTGCACAATGAGGTTGTAATTGCTGCGTCGATCCTCTTTAGAATCACCAACCCAAGGACTCCACATTGAGCTTGAGTCTCAAATGTTGACGTTCCACGCTCACATTGCTTACATGTCTTCCGTCAGTGTATTGTAATTCATCAGTGATGACAGTTTCATGCTATGCCAGGCGCAAGGGTAGCAGTGGTGACAGCGCAACCAGGAGGCAAGGCGCCCAGCCTTGCCCACAGAAGGATCTACTTGCCAGCACAAACCATGGCCGACGACGAAGTTGCCAAGGGTTCCGATCAATCACAGACAGCTGATGTACACGATAAGCAGTGCGAACAAGAGCAGATTCTTCCGATGGGGAGCGTTTATGAAGGCGCCATGTTCATACTTTTCGAAATCGCCGTGTTTCTGTTGCGGAGGGAACTTGGCGAAACTTTAGAAAGCATGAGGGCTCGACACACAAACCTGGAATAGGCCGGTCGAATCTGCTTTGAACATGCTCAGAGCACACACAGAAGCAAAAAAAAAAAAAAAAAAAAAAAAAAAAACAAAACAAACAAAAACAAAAACAAAAACAGTGGCGTAGATAACGAGGCTGTCGGCAGCAAGAAAAAAATGAGAATCTGTGCACGTTGGGTCCGAATGGAAATGGTTTGCTCTCTCTCTCTTTCTCATGTATGACAATTGTGGCATCCTTCATAGCAATCAATTAAGTGGCGTATAATTCAGCTGACCCCTCCAAACTGTGTTCCCTCTTCTCGGTGCACAGACAGCATCCTCTAAATCTCGCAAAAAACACTATTGTTCCGTTTACAAGTATGTGTTTGTGGCCTGCACTTGAACCTTCGTGACTATTGTGTGATGTCTCAAAAAAATTTGCCTGGGTTTGAGCTCATTTTTTTTCAAGTTGTAACGCCATTTTGCTCTTGCTAAAACAATCCACATCTGCAACCATCCTATCTACTTTATTCTGATCGATTGAAAGTCTTAGTCACGATCTCTTTTCCTTCTGTTCAGTCTTTTGCACCGCTTGTGTTTGCTTCCGAAAGGGATGCTTTTCTTATCTCAAGAATCTCATGCAGTTTTTTCTGAAGTCTTTAATACTGAGATTGCTGATGTTCAATGATTGATTTGAATTGATTTGTTTAATCAAATTCTTATATCTTTGAAAGCATTTTCACTTGAGTTTGGTTCCGTCAAGTTTAGTATCAATTATTATTTATATTTGTTGCAGTGAATGAACAACTTTTAAATGAATATTAATCACTTGTAACACATCAATAAATATTTGAAGAGTTGTAGGAGAATCACATTTACTTGAAGGAAGACAGATAAAATTCAAATATGACTTTTTAGACAATAAAACAACGATTTATGAGGATGTGGTATGAAAAGATTTATAGAAGTAGAAGACGAATACATAAAGAAGATGAAAAAAAAAACATATAGATCATAAGAATTGATATTTCTTTTATAAAATTATAGCAATAATTGTTAGTAGATGTTATATACTACTACAAATAATTTTAATAAATAAAAATGTGAAGTAAAAAAATATGTATAAATGTTAATAAAAAAATTTTAAAAACTTAAGTAGATATTTTAGACCAAAAAATATATTTTGATTAATAATGTGAAATATATAATAATACTAGTGGCAAAACATATTTGCAAGTAGTAGGCAAAGTTTTAAAAAGATTTTTTCAATTTTTTTTTTGCATATTTTTTTAATGTATTTATTACTCTTATTCTTTTGTGATTAGAGCAACTTTAAATTTTTATTTAAATAAAATAAACATCAAAAAAATTATAATTAACCAAATATGTCTTACATATTAGAGACAATGGTATCTATCTTGACGTGTGCATCTATTTAAATAAAAAGGTAGAGAGAGATTCAACATTTGGGGATAACACCAAGAGCTACACTTTATGGACTTTAATTATATATTTTTTTATTGTCCACTTTATTTTACAACAGACACTTATCATTCCTTCATTTCAAACTTGTTATTGTAATGACCTTTTAAAGAACTATATCTTGTAGCAATTAATTTCTACCATTTTCATAAGTACTTAGAATCCTATTTCTTTAACATACTACTTTTAAAATAAAATAAATGCCTCTAATGTATATAGTAGAAGCTATATATATATAATTCTCTTAAATTTTTGTGCAAAATATTTAATAATAAAATAGTATTAAGAGAACGTCTTTTTAATTTGTTTTTTATTAGCAATGAATATACAAGACGTAATATAGACTAATTTTTGTGCATCATGCATATTATAAAATTGATTTTTTTAAATAAATATTTTATATAAATAATTATAATTATATTTCCAATAGCACAAATAAAATAGAGTGAATTTAGCTTAATTTTTAGAAATAATATAAAATAAATGACATCAAAATAATATATTTCTATATTTTCTATAAAATTGGATTTATGATAAATTTTGTAAAGCATACCATCACCATTACCTAATATACATTTATTAATTAAATCAGTTGAATTAGAGATATAATTAGAATTCATAAACAAAAAATAATATAAAACAATATAAAAGCCATCCATTACATTAATTAAATTGAAGTTCTAAAACTTTTAATTTTGACCATCACAAAAAATCATATTTCAATAGTAAGTACTCAAAGTTAAATGCAAAGGATTATTGAACATGAAGAATTGGTGGGTAAAACAATCCTAGAGAAGTAAGAGGCCAACTATAGTGTTACCATAAGTCCACCAAAGAACACTACTTGCTAAAGAGTCGTAAAGGCTATGCGGGGGGGGGGGGGGGGGGGGGGGGGTTGAATGAAGGTGCAGAATCCGACTTCAGCCCTAATAACTTATACTCGTGATTGGCTTCGTTGTGGGGATAAAGCACGACGCAGACCGTGAAAAGGGACTGACTGATCAGATGGCCAGATTATGCACGCTCCCTTTCCCCGCATGGGCCATTGGACTGAAACACACGCACACACACACTCTCTAGACGGACACCTTGGTCGTCACGCTCTTAGACTCCAGTCTGAACGCTGGCCTACTCGTAGACTTGTACAATATCAGTCGAAGGCCAGGAATAAAGAGCTATCGCACCCACAATCACGTTCACAACTGCAGCAGGAGCGGAACCCAACTCAACCTTACGCTAGTTTCGACATTCTACATCCGCTGCGTTGCGGTTGCCTTGTGTAGCCTCGGAAGTGTCTCGTGGGTGATCCCCTCCCTCCCTACCTCCCCTTCCTGCGGCGAATAAGTGCAGTGTGCACGAGTAGAACATTTAGTCGTCTTTGAGGTTCAGGTGATTAGGAGGAAGCAGGAATCATGCATCGCAACTCGGTCTATGGCCATGGCGAATGGAAGAAGCACAAGTCCTCGTGGAGGCATGTCCGTCATGTCTGCACTATTCTATCTTCGGGACTGATACGTGCAATCGGTCCGCCTGTTTTTCTTTGCACTTTGGTGTCTGTTTTCGTTGCGGTGATCAATCACTGTGTTGATAATGGTGTTCTCCCAAGTTGGTTTCCCGTGCTCAAAGTTGCGACCCTTCCCTTCACTCTCACTAGTCCTGTGTTGGCCCTACTGTTGGTGTTCCGCACAAACACATCCTACCAAAGATTTGACGAGGCGAGGAAGGCGTGGGGGTCGAACGTGAATCGGGCCAGAGACTTGGCGCGGCAAGCTCTGACGTGGATTCGTAATCCGGGAGACTCTAAAAAACTACAGTGCCTGCTTCGCTACACCAAGGCGTATTCCTTCTGTCTCATGCATCATTTGAGAGAAGAGGGTTGCCTTCGAAAGGAGCTTGAAGCGACGATTGTGAACGAGGAAGAGGTGGAGTGTGTTATGAACTCAAAAAATCGCCCAATCTGGGTCTTACAAGTCATCTCCGACATCATCAACGAGTGCCAGATTACCCCGTGGGAAAGAATTGCAATGGACAAGAACATAACCCAATTTCACGATAACGTCGGTGCTTGTGAGCGAATCTTCAAGACTCCAATTCCTGTAGCCTACACGCGGTTGACGTCTCGAGTCCTAACTCTATGGCACCTGGTTCTGCCATTCGCTCTTTGGGAAACCTGCGGCTGGCACACTATAACTGTGTCATTTGTGAGCAGCGCAGCGCTCTTCTACATTGAAGAAGTGGGAGTGATGATCGAAGAGCCGTTCTCAATACTGGCACTCTCAACGATATGCACTGGCATTGTAGCAGCTTTGGAGGGGTTGTCAAATGCCCACACGGATGCTTTGATATTAGTTTGGGGCATCGTCGAGCAGCAGTGGTCCACCAAGGCCGATCATTTGATGATCAACCTCAAGTAATCGCAAAAGTGCCGAAATTGGAAAAAGTACTGCTGAAACTGACGTCTGTGTTCTGATGATCGAGACTGAAATTGAGGAAGTAGGTTAGCACTTGCAGTGTGTGGCAATGGCCGTGTGCATCTCGGCACGCCGACTTGATGCCCATCTCCATGCCGCGACCACAACCTTCACTGCTTTGACAACTTCGGGGATCTCTTTACCGGGTCTAATTCATTTTTACGACATTGTTTCAACCCCAATAATGCTCAAAGACTGCATCCATCCTCCCAGCTCAATCACTGAGATTCACACTCGCTTAGGTGCGAGGAAGACGAGGATCATGTAAACTAGATTCTATCCATACACGTCTGGGAACGGAGTCCTGCATGGATGTTCAATGGCATGCCAAAAACACAGTGCTCCTGCTCTTAAAGCCGCACGCTGTCCATCACTGCAGATTTCAGTAGCTCATGGTTTGAAGTGCAGGATAAAAGTAGAACAGCTTGTGAAAGGGATGCCCTGATTACCGGCCCCTGTAAACTGGCCTGACCAAATGTGCCCACATCGTTCATCTTCATGATAAAGCACAGATTACATTTCATACTCTTTTGTCTAAAAGCAACGGTTTGCCATTTCTCCGTATAGCCATGTGATGTCCACCCAAGTGCCACTTCAGTTAAGATAAGTCTATAGATTTCTTAGTGTGGTTTTGTAAGCTTATATTAATATTTTTCACATACTTTGTTTTCTCATTCCCCTTCCCCTCTGGCAAGTTATATCCTCCAATAGATTCCAAATCATCACGACATAATTGGTCTGTTATTTCTTTAAGAAATTTCCACCCACCAATAATCTTTGTTTGATTCTACCTGCTATTATATATTTTTTGAATAAATTTTGCAAAATCAAATAATTAATATTTATTTAACATAATTTTCTTTTTTCTATTTTTGAATCATTTTAGAAAAACAAACAATAACATGCTCCTAAAAACATACAAATATATATATATATATATATATATATATAATAACTTTAAATATAACAAGTTCCAAGTATCACTTAAAAGTTTGTTGCTTTAAAACTTCAAAATGCATAATATACACACTCAAGTAGATATACGAATTCATGCACAGGTTTTGTACACACACAATTACAAAGCATAAATTGCAAGTACAAGTGTAATTAACATTTAAAAAACTAGTTTAGAATCAGTTTTTAAAAAGAATAAAAGATCAATTTTTATTGAAATAATCAAATATGAACTTTCATTTTAATTACATTCATATTCAAATTTCAAAAACGTTATGTAAGTAATAATTTTTTTTGGTGTAAACTTGATATGTATTTACACACTACATATCAATCAGAAATCAATTTGAGAAAAAAACATACAATATCATTTGAAAAAAATCAACAGTCATCAATAGAACAAGATTTCGGGAGAAATTGTTTGAACCAAAACACAGATAAAAACGACAATTCGAACACAAAATTAGAACTAAATTCTGATTAGGATGAAGATCTAGGATTTTACTTTGGAGGGTAAACAAAACAAAAGTCAAAATACATACAGACGATAAGATGCTCAAGAATCTGTGCAGTGATGCCGTCTCGAAATCCAACACTGCATTGCTTGAAACCGAAGGGCCCAGATTTGTGAGGGCAGATGATTGTTTTGGGCAACTTGGGCTGACGATAATACAGACAATCTGTGAGAGAATGAAACATATTCAAGTCATTGTCATGTGCATCATCTTCAACGCCGCGTGCTGTGACCATGAGAGACCTTTTGATGGCACCGTAAAGGGGACCTGATTGCGGCGAGACTTGAGGGTCGGCTTGGAGGAAAGAATCGACGACTCTTGACCTTCGGCGTTTACTCGCATCACGACTGATAGTGCAAAAACACTAGTCAGCTTAATTGTATTGAGTTCGTGGCCGGCGGCTAAGATCTAGATTCACACGACTGAACATTTTCCTTGGCAGCTCGATAGCATGGTGCTCCTAAAAAAGCCCAGGTCGTTCTCCCAAGGCCCTGTTTTCCACTCAACGGGTGGATGCTGGTGGACTATCCCCTTCTCGAGGTGTAACGAGAGTCCTCCCGTTTGTAGGATTGTAAATTTTGATGGTATAAAACCTAGCCTAATTTCTTAAATTGGATTAATCAGGACCAAAGTGATAAGATTTAGAAAATTAGAATAATAATTTAATTAGTTTTAATAATTTAGAGGTTGTTAGTCATTGCTATAAGAGTTGATTGAGAGCCTATGAATTCACCTACAATCATCTCATATGATTTAGAAGAAATTCAAATTATAATTTTCTAAAAAAATTTAGTAAAGATTAACAATGGTAGTTTTAAAGTTTTCTTCCAAATTTAACAAATCTAAGCAGCAAAGGGACTTTTCTAATTAATGGAAGCCTTTTTAATGCAATGGTAGCATCACATTTATTGCATTGAGTGAAAAAAATAAGATCAATACCCTCTCTACCAAAATACAAGTAGAGCCAAGAAGATGTCATTTTTGAAGAAGTTTATCTTTGGAGATAAACATCTTCATAAAAATTGCATATGACCATGGATAACGACATGTGAGTAGTCAATATTAACATAAAAAGATGTTTTGAATAAAATGGTGAAGTTAAATTTACCATTTTTTTTTGACTACTTATAATAGCCATCAGCCTAGATAACGAAATTAGTTTTTAGATGCCGTAGATCTAGATTAGAATCTTAGAGTTCAAGGGTGGAGATGTGGCAGCCTTCCATGAGCCTCCACTCACTTGAATAAAAAGATTTGGTTGCCTAAGCTCTTTCTCTCTCTTATTTTTTGGTGAAAGGCAAAGCAATGCCAAATTTTGGCCTCAAACGTTAATTCTAATCTCATTTGGATTTTAGATTTTATTGTGCACCTTGTAAATATGGGGGCATTGGTTTTGTGTGTGGCTGGTACTTGTTGTGGTTTAGAAGGCACTCTATTGGAATTAGTGGTTCTAAAACATTTTAATAGTCAAAAAGATTTGAAGTGCTTCAAATTTTTCTCAATTAAACTATGTTTTTTCTGTGGTTTTTATGATTTTGAAAGTGATTTTTTTTAACACATAACTCTTATTGTCAGCTTTTCAACAAGCTAAGGCTTGCTTAATTTGGAGTTAAAAGATATTTTTGGTGAATTATTGAGTGCAAAGGGATTGGCTGCCTTAGTAATTTGGATTATTCAATTTTGAAAAGACAATCTTCAGTGTCTTATGATTGGGTTTTATCTGAAATTTTTATAAAAACAAGATTTATAAGCTTAGCTTCTAAGGGAATTAATTTCATAGAAATTAAAACTGATCTGAATTATCGGTGAATTTCCAAGTAAAAGGAGGTAGGTTGCCACAATAGCTCCAATTACTCAACTTTTAAGTGGTATTTCTCGTGGCTTAAGTATTAGATTACTATGAAGATTCTTAAAGAAAAAGCATCTTCAAGTCAAGTTTTCAATCATATAAGAATCATTAGATTAAAAGCTGATCCGAATTTTTGGAAAATTTTGGAGTAGAAGGTTGAGGTTAGTTCTTTCTATCTTTATCTTATTTGTTTGTTTGTTTTTTTTTGTTTTTGTTTTCGTTTCTTTTTTTTTTTCCTCTTCACCTTCTGACTTTTGACTTAAGCTTAACTCAAATTTCAACTTTAAATTTATTTTAATTTTTCTTACTTTTACTTTTACCTTTACTTTTTATTTTTACTTCATTTTTATTTCTATTTCTATTTTATTTTTACTTTGCTATAACTTCTACTTTTATTTTTATTTTTATTTATCGATTTAATTATTTTTTTTCTTCTATATATATGATAATTTTTATATACTAAAATAAACTAATAAATTATTATTAACATAATTTATATATATATATATATTAAAAATAAACATAAAATAAAATAAAATAATAATAATAATAAAAAAATAAAAATATTAATTAACATTGATAACCATTGCTTGAAAGGAAATAAAATAAATTGAATTACAAACACCTACAATTGAATTTATTTAGCAATTGTACAATTGGAAGTTTTCTATTTTATCTTTCAAATTTGTTGTATAGTATTAGTGTTACAAAGTAGTAGAATTTGGGCTCACAATTAAGAAGAGACACCTTGGAGTATTAGAAACTATAAGGTGCTGCAAACCATACCATCTGGTCATATAAATTCAAGAATCTTTTTCAAGATGAGAGTTTGTGGAGTATTGTCGATTCTTCTAACACTTCAACTTTTAAGTCTTTCTTTCACATGTTCTAGATGGTCTTTGGCATTGGATTAGGTAGTAAAATCATCTATAAATACCAAGATATATTTGAGTAGCAAATCCAAGAATGCAAAGGTCATAGCTTGTTGGAAGGTAGAAGAGGCATTATAAAGCCCAAAAGACATGACCTAAAAAATGAAGGTACTTCAAGGAGTGGTAAAAGCCATTTTATGGCAATCTTCTAAGACTATAAGAATTCGATTACAACCTGAATACCTACCCATAAAAGTGTAGGTTTTGTGATTTGCCACTTCATCTAAAATATTATTAATAAGAAGAAAAGAAAAATGGTCCTATTGAGTATATGTCAAGGACAAGAACTCGATAAAAAAAAATTCAGACAAGTGAGCCTTCACTCGAAGAAAGATAACAAAATATAAATAAACAAGTATGTATATTGAAAAAGAAACTGGAATGGCTATTGCCAAAAGACAAGAAAACTACAGACCTTTGAAACTAGACTAGAAGCAAGAAAGGAGTTGACAAGAGTGAAGAAGACTTCACTCTTGTCTCTATATATACTATCTAACTAGAGGCTATATGGTGACGTTCTATAGGACCTCCAATATGTGTTGACTTTGTAGGACACATGCCTTGACTTACAAGGCAAGTTTTTCTACGTGTGGGCCATATAGTTAGCTTGATCTTCAAGCTAACAACATGTGTGGCACATGGCCAACTTGTTGACTACGTTTTTAATCCAAAAAGTCAATTAAAGATACCTATGAAGTCAAAGCAGCATCTAAAAAGCTTCTAGAAAGCTTCTATATTAAATACTATAGAATTAACTTATTTTTACCTACTTTTACTTACTTCCACCTATTTGTATATGTAATTACTAGCTTACATGAGTATGTCCATGACATTACTCCTCCTTTTAGAGACGAGTTCCACAAGGAGCGGTCATCATATGTTGAGGAAATCTATGGTGCGACGAATTATATTTGCCACATATTTTGATCTTTGTTCTCTTTGAAGATGATTGATAGGGCCTCTCAACCATCGGTAGTGTCCCATACCAGGGGGGGAAGACCACCCAGTTATTTGATCATTGTTGAGGCTTTCATAACTTCCTTTAAATAGAACATTTAGAACACCATTAGGAGTTGTTCCTACCTCTAGCAAAATCACCAAACATCGGGAGTCCCTTTCCAAATCATGATACCAAACATGTTGTATCTCGCCATCTATTCGAGGAAGAACATGTCGCTCTTGAAGATCTTCATCTCGATTGCGTCATCTTGAAGGTTGTGACAATCGTAATGTCTCATTCGATAGGTTAGCAAATAAAGGTTCTTAAGTCGAATCCGCTAGTTGTTGGTTCTCCATCTCCTGAGCGTCACAACTACAAAGAAGCTATGAACAAGGATTGAAAGTAGAATGTTATCTTGCCTAGATGTTGTTTCTTTTATAAAGAAGGTTTTTATCTTGATTTTGATAGATGTCGTCGATAAAAAGCCTCCACCACCTTTGTTACATTTGCAAGATTCTTTATTGGCTCCCATGTGCATTTATTAATATCATATCCATGCCAATGGATAAGATATTCCAATTTATTTCGGCACCGCCTTGAATCTAAGACTTCTTCTACTTCAAACTCTTCATTATTGTCTATTTCTATAGGAGGAGGTGGAGCTTGTCATCTTCTTGGTATGTCCACTATCTTGTATGGTTTAAGAAGAGACATGTGGAATACTAGATGGATTTTCATTGACTCCGGTAAATGTAAACGATATGCAACTGGATTGATTTGTGCAGAAATAGAAAATAGTCCAAGTCTTCTATAGTCCAACTTGTCACAAAGACAAGTGGTCTTGATATTGCGATGAAGTAGCTATACCTTATCACCCAAGACAAAAGGTGGTTGTTCTCTTCGATAGACATCTGCATTGACCTTTTGTTGTTCTTGAGCCTCTTTTAACTGCGCCTTCATCGTTGCATGTAGCTCTGTTAAATGAATCGCCAAATCTTTCGCAGCAAGATTATCAACTTTTGAAAAGTCAAAAGTATCAAGTCGTGGATGATAATCATAATTAACAAAGAAAGGTGTTTGTTTTATAGAAGAATGTACCGTTTTATTGTAAACAAACTCTGCCAATGGCAAAAGAGTTGTCCAATCATCTTATTGGTAATTAATGGTACATCTTAAATATTACTCCAAAACTTGATTAACACGCTCCGTTTATCCATCAATTTGAGGATGGAATGCCGAAGATAATTTTATATCCACTTTAAGAATCTTGAAAAGAGTCTACCAAAATCTTGATACAAATTGAGTTTCATTATCTAATATAATATTCTTGGGTAATCCATGATAGCGATAGATATTGTCAAGAAAGAGCTTAGCTGTTTCTTCACCTGTGATAGATTTTGTACATGATACAAAATGTGCCATTTTGGTAAAATAATCTACTATCACGAATATAGAGTCATAAGAACCTGAGATTGGAAGATCCGTGATGAAGTCCATAGAAACAGAAGACCATGGTTGTTTTAGAATGGATAATAGCTGAAGAAGTCGAAAAGGTTGATAACGAGAAGTTTTTGATCTTGAGCAAACATCACATGATTGTACAAAATTTTTGACTACCTTCCACATTTGAGGCCATCAAAAATTCCTAAATATCAGCTCCAAAGTCTTATTATATCCAAAATGTCCTGTTGTTGGAAAGTCATGACGAGCTTGAAGAATACGTAAACATGCTTCTCCTTCTAGAACATATAGGCGTCCTTCAAAATAGAGTAGGTTGTTCTTGAATTCAAATTTAGAGAGATCATGAGATTTAGAAGAATTATTCTTGATATCATGAAGAAGAGGATCTGAAGACATACTTAACTGGACTTGCTTAAGAAAAGTTAAATCAACAGTCAATGTTGATTTTATTGCTCGAAGATGAAATTGCTCTGGCTTCAAGAGAACCGTTCTTTATTGTTCAAAAGTTACATTTCTTTCTTTTGGTGTAAGATAAGAATATGTAAACTAGGCATCGGACAAACCTTGTTGTTTTCCTGGTCGATAAGTGATGATGAATTCGAATCTTGATAAAGACATGCTCCAATGAGCTTGACGATGATTTATTACGCGTACTGACATAAAATACTCGAGGTTCTTGTGATTCATATATACAGTGACTGGACTAGAAGTGCCTTCTAGATAATGATGCCATTCTTGAAAAGAATCCACAATTGCAAGAAGTTTTTTGTCGTGGATCTCATAATTGATTTCTGCTGCTGAGAATTTTCTTGAATGAAAGGCTACTGGATGAAGTTTGTCATCTGTTCCCATTTGTGATATAACCGCACCTAGAGCAAAGTCTGATGCATCTGTTTCCATAAAGAATGCTTTGGAAAAATCAACACGATACAAGATTGGTGCACAAACAAACGATGTCTTCAAAGATTCAAAAGCAACTTCCGCTTCTAGATTCCATTGGAGTTTGTCTTTACAAATCAAACATGTAAGTGGAGCTGTAACTCGGGAGAAGTCCTTGATGAAGATCTGATAGTAGTTGGCAAATCCCAAAAAATATTGGACATCTCTTACCATTTTTGGGATCTTCCAATCTATAATAGTTTGAACTTTCTTAGGATCCATCATAAGTCCATCATTTGAAATAATGTAACCTAAGAAATTGACTTAAGTAGTGTGGAATATACACTTTTCTATCTTGGCATAGAGTCCTGCATCTCTTAATTTTTGTAACACATGACGAACATGAAGTTCATGGTCTTCTAGATTCTTAGAATAGATCAAGATGTCGTCTAGATAACAGACCACAAAATTGTCCAAAAACTCTCAAAAAATATCATTCATTAGATGTTGAAAAGCTGCTAGTATATTTGTAAGTCCAAAAGGCATGACGTTGTATTCAAAATATCCATAACTAGTTCGAAACGCAGTCTTCCATTCATCTCTTTCTTTGATGCGTACTAGATTGTATGCTCGCCGAAAATCTATTTTTGTATAGATCTTAGCTTGATTCAGCTGATCAAGAAGTTCAGATATTAAAGGTAGTAGATACTTGTTCTTGATAGTAATCTTGTTGATTCCTCAATAATCAACACACATCCACTATCGTATTACGTGAAGTCTTGCTTAAGAATGCACCGAGCACCTGGCTGTGGAAGGTAAAAGAAAATTGCAACAAAAGGTTCTAAAAGTCCAATAGGATTATAAAAAATTTACAATTAAACTTCAATAATCATAATCAAATATTAAACAAGCTCAATTAAATTTTATTAAAGTTATAAAAGAAACACAAGGAAATCTTAAAGAAATATAAAAGAATATTAAAAAAAATTTAGTCAAACCCTAACAAAAATCTAATAGAACCTTAAATTCTAACCAAATCTTAATTCTAATCCAACCTTAATCAAACCCTAGACAAACTCTAAAACCTAAACCAAATCCTAATCAAACCTTAATCCCTAACCAAACTCTAATCCAAACCCTAAATCCTAAACCCTAAACCAAATCCTAATCTAAATCTTAAACCCTAAACCAAATCCTATCCAAATCTTAAATCCTAAACCAAATCCTAATCCAAACCCTAAATCCTAAATCAAATCCTAATCCAAATCCTAAATCTTTAACCAAACCCTAAATCCTAAATCAAATCCTAATCCAAATCCTAAATTCCAAACCAAATCCTAACCAAACCATAAACCAAATCCTAATAATTCCTACAACAGATTTAAACCTCAATAATTAATGAATAAACCATTGATCTTAACTAAAATTTTGTATACTTCTAAAAAAATAAGTTAAAAACAAGCTAAAAAACTTTGATAAGGATCAGAGTTACCAAATTGACGATATCGTCAAAAATGTGCTCGGAAATTGGCCGGCCTCCTTCTCCAATCTTAATACAAATCTTCGAGAGCCAATATCTCTCTTTTGCACCTTTCAATTGATTTCAAAATTCTCATACGCATAGAAAAACGAATCTTATATTCTCTTACGTAAGTTTCACTCCAATCCAACCAATAGATTGCAAGAAATCTCAAAAATCCCCACTGGACATAAATTTCTACTTTCTGAGACCTTGACCCACTTAAACCTCAATATCCCTCAATTCAACTGTTAGATCAAGCTCAAATTCACGACACATATTAAACACAACTATAACCATAAACTGACAAAATTTCATCCATAGATCTATTATAAAACTCTTGAAATCATCCAAAATGTAAACCCTATTTTATTTCATAAAACCCAAGTCATCCGAAACAAACCTTGACTTTCCAAAGCTATTACAAAGTCAATACAGATCCAAATCACCCAAAACGAGCACCCATAGAAACCTTATCCAATCTTCTATCAAATCCCATTCTCAGATCTGCCAAAGAGTCCTTGAGTCGCCGTCAGAGGGTGGTTTTGTGCCACAGGGTCTGATTTCGACCCAGGTTCATAACCTGTCCTCTTCGGATATCAACTTTCGTCTACTTGAGGTAATTTTTACTAATTTGCACTCCTAACTCCTCACTAAATATGCCTATATCTTTTATTTTTCTAATCTATTTTGTTTTGCCTTATTTTTGGCCCTACAAAGTAAGTAGAAGCTATTTTTTCTAAAAGGGCAGCATTACTACTAAAAGTTTTACTACCTTCCTATCTTTTATCCATATTTTTCTACCTTTTATTTTAACTTGGCTCTTCTATAATAAGATCCATATTATCATCTTTCACCATATAGTCGTGTTACAACACGACACTACAATGATCCATCTTTTTTCTTCACAAATAGAATTGGAGCTCCTGCTGGAGATTTAGAATGGCATATGAAATTCTTGGCTAGATTTTCTTCAATATACTCCTTGAGTTTAGTCAACTCATTTTGTGATAAACTGTAGATTGGTCTGAATGGCAGTTGTGCTCCTTCTTGAAGGTCAATTGAGCAATTATAGGGACAATGTTTTGGGAGTGTATCGGCATTGTTTTTTTCGAATACATCTTGAAATTCTTGATATTGGCTTGGAATGCCACTTGAAGTCTTTCCACCAGTAGAAATAGGTGTGGCATAAATAATATATGGTGATTCTTTCATAGCAGCATGCAAGAAAGCTTTTACACCTATAAATATGGGTTTATTTGAACTAGACTTATGACTCTCTATTTGATTAATTGCACTGTTAGTTATACTTTTAGAGAAGGTAAGAGTTTGAGAAATCCAATCTATTTGAGGGTTGTATTTTTCTAACCACGATAAACCTAAAATGATTGGATTAGAAGGAGATCTAATAATATTAAATACTACAAAGCTATTATGACCATTGATTATTACTTCTATAGGAAGGATTTCGTGAGTAATATTCCTAGAAGACAATGGACGACCATCTATGACTTCTACATGAACAGGTTTAGTTTCCTTTACTAAAGATATGCTATGTCTTTTAGTAAATTCTTCATCTAAGAAACAAATCGAGGCTCTTGAATCTAACAAGGTAGAGGATTTGTAATATTTAGGTCCTAAAATAACATTTAATGTAAAACAAGGAAAGGGCTCTGAGGAGAGAATAGGATCTTTACTAAATGTTGTGCAAGGTTCCAGCTGCACGGTCCCTATTGTAGTTGGACAAACTCGTTTTCTGACATATTGTCTTCTTTCACAACCATATTCCTCATTTTGTGATTACATCATTTCTTTGGACAATATTGAGCTGTGTGCTTTGGTTCTCCATAATATAAACATAATCCTTCTTGACGACGACGAGTCTTTTCTTGCTCAGTAAGAGGTTTGAAACGTACTTTATCAATTTGCATATCCTCTACTTTTGAATGTATGTGTTGAAGAGGTGTTGGTGTTGCCATTGAATTATAGTAATGTTGAGGTCTGTTCTCAGACTGAAATTCAAAAAGGTAATTGTTGCACTTCACAGCAAAGTCAATTGCTTGACTTAATATTTGAGGATCAAATAAGTTGAGCATTAATTTTTTTACCTCATATTGTAATCCATAGAGAAATTGGCTAATAAGTGCAGCATAATTCCACTTGATATCAGTTACAAGTTGTCAAAATTATGAAGTGTACAACGTTAGTAATTGATTGTCTTGCCGTAAAATACGGATCTTATTGGTTGCAACACGAATTGCATCATGTTCTCCATACATGGATCAAAACTCTGCCAGAAAAGTCTCTAGATTATCTAATATTGGATCTTGTCGTTCAAAAAAAGATGAAAACCATGATACTGCTGAACCATAAAGAAGCGTACCAATGAATCTAACTTGCGATCCTGGAGTTGAATAGCTTTGGGGTTGAAGTTCAATCACAAGTTGGACTTGATTGATAAATCCTCGAAATTTGGATCTGGTGCCATCAAACTTCTCAGGTAAGGTAATTCTTGGTTCTCTAATACTAGAAGGACGTTCCACCATAGGAGAAAGGACATGATTTGGTGCAGATGTTAAAGCAGCTCTAATCATTTCTATATCTTCACTTCCTACCAATCTTGTTGCTCTTTGTAGTGGTAAATTGAGTTGATGCATCGCAAGCATTAACTCCCTCAATTGTTCTTGTATTTGTGCCATTGCACTCTTCATTTCAGCAAGTTCTGCCATGATAACACTTAGGAAAGAGAAGATGTCTAATATTGCTCAAGACAAATAAAAGAGAGGACTTAAGAACAAAGAAAATACTAAGGACAATATCAGTTTAGAAGACGATAGTCTGTAACTTCTAATATGCTTATATCTTATCAAAAAAAAAGGAGTGATCCACTCTTAATCAAGATTAGACAAAGCTCTGATATTGTAGGTGTACTCTTGTCAATCTGTTAAGGAAAAGAACTCGATAAAAAGAAATTCAGACAAGTGAGCCTTCACTCGAAGAAAGATAACAAAATATAAATAAACAAGTATGTATATTGAAAGAGAAACTGGAATGGCTATTGCCAAAAGACAAGAAAACTACAGACCCTTGAAACTAGACTAGAAGCAAGAAAGGAGTTGACAAGAGTGAAGACGGCTTTACTCTTATCTCTATATATACTATCTAACTAGACGCTACATGGTGACGTTCTATAGGACCTCCAATATGTGTTGACTTTGTAGGACACATGCCTTGACTTACAAGGCAAGTTTTTTTACATGTGGGCTACATAGTTAGCTTGATCTTCAAGTTAACAATATGTGTGACACATGGCCAACTTGTTGACCACGTTTCTAATCCAAAAAGTCAATTAAAGACACCTATGAAGTCAAAGCAGCATCTAAAAAGCTTCTAGAAAGCTTCCATATTAAATACTATAGAATTAACTTATTTTTACCTATTTTTACTTACTTCCACCTATTTGTATATGTAATTACTAGCTTATATGAGTATGTCCGTGATAGTATATTTTTTGAATTTTTTATAATTTAAACACACTTTTAATTTATTATTCTTTTTCTTTACAAGGACTATAGGAAAGATTCAATATGTTAGTTCCACTGATTTAATAATATCATCTTATAATATTTTTTCTAAGTCTCTCTCAACAATCAATTGGAATTGACAATTCATACGTCTTTCTTTTTATACAATTGCCTTCGCATCAAGAATTAGGAGAATGTAGTGTTGAGCTATGTCAGGTGGTATGCTCTTCAAATCTTTGTAGAACCATGTTAAAATGTCTTGGTATTTCATGATCAAATCACAATATTTAGACACCTTCGCTTGATTCAATTGAGCTTTAATTTTTATATTTTTGGGCTCTTTTCCTTAGTGAGAAATATTTATGAATTTTTATTTAGATTCTCATGCTGAGAATTATTTTGAAGAATTTCTATACCAATCACTAGGTAAAAGGAAATAGTTGACAACTCCATTGCCAACCAATTTTTTTGATGAAGTGTATTGAAATCTAAGAAGACGAACTAGCTTGTTGTTCTTTTTAAGGACTTTAATTTCTTCTTCTAATATTCCATCTATATTAATGCTAAGGACTTTGGTATCCTATACTTCTACAATTTATATTTTTATATTACTTATCATATATTATGATTTTAAGTACTCTAAATACATCTTTTTTTCCTAAAATAATTAATGAGTTAATTTGATGACTCACACCATGCTTTACAAGTGCAATCTAAAAATCTAAGAAGTCATCATATTTATGGTCTTTGAAAGTTTTTCTAAGTTGATCTCTATACTTCTTATCACTTGGCCTTACTATAAAAAATTGGATTGACTTCTTACTATCATAGCTATGAATCCTGATATAGTATAAGCCATCATCCAATACCTTGGTTTCCATATTTATTGCAATGATATATGAATGCTTTAAAATGATCAGACAACTTCTTTGATTTTACACAAAGAAATTTTGTTCCACCTTCACATCACTAATTTTGATGCCTACTACTAGACATGCTCCATAAAACTATCTCTTTTATTGTTGGCAACTCTCAATATCTATCTATGATTGGTATCAATTGGATATTTACTCTTTTCATAAATCTTTTTGGATAAAATATTGATCTTAGAGCCATGATCCACCAATGCTAAGATTACTTCTTCAAGGCCTCCAATCTTCATATTTACCTCTGTAGTAGCTCTTATGCAAAATGCATAAGTATAAGTTATCAAAGCTTCATCATCACTCCTCCTTAGCTTATTAGCCTTATAATAAGACACCTTGACTTCCATTACAACTCATTCTTTTTGATTCTTTCTAGTATTTATTTCTCCTTTGATATTGGCCACTCCATCATATAAAAACATTTGTAGTACTTCATCTTCCATCTCATCATATAAAAATTTCTTTATAACTTGAACTTTTGTATTTCCAATTTTATCATAAATAACTCCATATTTTTTACTTTTAGCACTACTACCTACTTTATTACATATCAAGTCAAATACTTGTCTAATCTCTTCTTCTTCTTCATTGGTCATCAAAGTGTCTAATGTTCTTGCCAAGACTATTTCAATTTTCATTTGCCTCTTTTTCTTGATAACGTTGTCGTATTACGTGCTTTCTTGCTCGAGAACACGCCGGGTGTCTTACTGTAGAAAGTAGTATGGAGATTCGCCAATAGTCAAGTAGTCTATCAGTTTTTAACTGTTGGAATATAAATGACTGCAAGAATACACCGTAAATCTATACGGATGCCCTTCGACTGCTCGCCGAAGTCCTTTTTGTCCCAGCTGGTAGGTCTCTAGACGTTACAGAGAACCCCGAACAACCCAAACTGCTAATCTTCGATACTGCTTTATACTCACGATCTTGTATCCACTGACTGTCTCGTTAGATTAATCCAATAAATTTCATTCACTCCGCATACTCAATCCTATAGACACCCTTTTAATTCTTCATCACAGACGTAACTCGATTTCACAAAAACAGTCAAGAGTAATCAAATTCACTTCATTAAAAATCTCAATTCACCATTACAACACTGACTTCAGCAATGATTGTCTCAGTCTTCTCAAAACCCTATGAAGAAAAAAAACCCAATTCTCTGTCTTCTTTCCCCGCCCGAAGCATGAAGCTAGCTCTCCCTCATCCTTCAAAACTCTCCAAAAACTTATTCTCTCCCCTAACCTTATCCTCTGAATTTCTTCAATCTTCCGTCTTGGATCTGAAATTGGCTCCCACCGTCAGAGCTTGGATCCAAAATTGGCTCTTGTCGTCAGAGCTTTCTCCTCCGTTTTTACCTTTAAGAGATCCTTTTATCAAAAATAATGTTCCCTGAAATGACACAGAGAATAGGACAGCCTGAAACAGAATCGAAACCCCGTAATCGGGACCACATTGAGTCGCCCGACCAATTCAGGTCTCATATTGGCTAAGAGTCGAGTAGTAAGATCCGGATGTCCCCGTAATTGGATCAAATTGGTCCTTCACGTTAGATTGGCTGAGGCCCGTAGTAAGACCTGGATTTTTCCGTAATTAGACTGCATAGGGTTGCCCGGCCAATTCAGGTCTCATATTGGGTAAGAGGACCCGGATTGGATTCTTGAAATTGGATCCAATTGGCTCTTCGAACTAGGCTCACCCGTCGTGTGAATTGGTCCTTTCTCTTCCTATTGACTCCCGTTATTAGAATCGAACGGAGCATTTCAGTATGCCCCTGCTGACTGTAACGGGGTGACTGAACCTCGCCACTCAGTATTTGCACTGGAGTTGGTCGTTGCTTCCAATATTCGAGGTAACTGAACATTAATAAAAGTCCCCTTTCTTTATATTTTCATGGCATACTCGTGTTACAACAAAAATATTTTGCATAAAATAACTTTGATTTCTTGACCTCTAAAAGGTACTTCTCAGATAATGGAAGTTGTCTAAATTTCTTCTTAAACTTCTCCAATAACTCCTTTTGTTCCATATATTTTCCTAGTTGTTGCTCCATCTAATAAAAAAAAATTCTCTCTTAGACATTCTTTTAGTATCCTCATCAAAGCATTCTTCTCTCAATTTCTCCTCAAATCTAGCCTACATATTCACATATATGCTCTTATATAGCTATCTCATACTTTTTCTAATTTTTGAAATAACTACTAAATCAAAGGTATCAATCAGTATGTCTTTTGGAACTTAATAGATTTCTATTTTACACATATAGACTCTCAAAAATCTAGTGATATTCTTTCCATTAAACCTCTTCACCTTGTCAATGACATCCATTAATATTTTGGTGGCCCTTTACCAAGTTTCATTAATAATTTGTTGGTCCATGAATATTTGTATGGCCTTTAAAAATTTCTTTGTAAGATTTTGACCACCTCTATTATTTGAGCCTCTAAATTTTTGACTTATTGAAAAATTAATATCTTAAATTTTTCTTAATAGAAGCACTAATATATTGTAATAGAGAGAGTTTGCCTCAAAAAAGTCCTAGGTCTTTGGTTGCCACTAATTACTCAAACAAGTTGTAAATTTATAAAATACAAATCTAATTTTTGCTCATTCTCATGAAGACAATTACATCAAATATGAAAGTCTTAGATGCAATAAAGTCTTCAAGATGTGACTAGATATTCAAATTGAAATTTATTGATTCTTTTGCATAAAATGTAGTTCTTCAAGTCAGCTTTTGACTTTTACTTTTTGATCTCTAAAAGTTCTTATATAACTCATTATACCCAAAAATAAAGGCAGTAGGTACAATTTCAAGATCCTAACTTCAAGTGTCCATTTTTCCCTCATAAAAATTCAAAGTTCTTTATTTTTTGTACAAAAATTATAACCTTCAATACAAGCTAACAAATCCTAATCTCTAAACTTTAAATGTCTATCCTAAAATAGCATCAAATCTCAATATGGTCTCAAACAACATCTTAAAGTCTATTAGGCATCATCTTCAACCATTCAAAATAAAGTCCTCCATTAATTTGCCTTATCCATCTACATGGAATGGCCTAAAAGTCAAAATATTATATCTTTGATACCAAAGTCTTTCTAAACTCTTTACCAATAAATTCTAAAATATCTATTTTTAATTTAAAAATTAAAATATAAATTTAAATAAATTAAATAATTATTTTAATTATTTTTTTATTTAATTAAAATTATAATTATAATATTTTTTATTATTTTTTATATATTATATTATTTTCTAATATGATAATATCACTACAAGTTGCTAGTATTTTAATAATCTAAAATCCTAAAGTAATAATATTTAAAGTATAGGTAGACAAAGTCACTCTATTATTCGAAAGAAAATGTGTATTTTAATCTTCTATCTTCTAAAATAAAAGAAATACAAAATACTCTTTACATTCTTAGGTTGAAAAAAAATATATCTATAGGTTTATTTATAAATAATCAGATCATTTCATGCTTAAATGATTAATATATATATATATATATATATATAAATATATATTATAGCAAAGAACATAATAAGGTTATAATCAAAGAATTTAAAACTACATCAATGGACTATACTTGCTTACAATAAGCAAATTCTACACCTCAATAAATTTAGTTCAAATTGAATTACACAAGGTAAAATTGTGGCATTATAGACTTGGCCATATAAATTATTCTAAATTACATGATCTATTACTATATAATATAGCTACAGGAATTCTTTACATTTTTATTCATGAACAAATATATATCTACTATCATGAAGGCAAATAATCTTGGATAAACTTTTTATGAAAAAGTGAAATAAGAACATATACAAAACTGAAATTGATATATCTAGTTATATTTGATCCATTTCTAATAAATATTTTTGGTGGCTCAAAATATGTACTATTATAGTTAATAATTACAATTATATCCAAAATATTCTATTACTAGAAAGTCATGACGAGCTTAGATAACTTATAATAATGCTTTATCTTGCAGAATATATAAGTGCATCTTAAAATAGAATAATTTAAAGAAAAATTTAAACCTAGAAATATTAAGATATTTGCAAGAATTATTTTTAATATTAAAAATAAAAAGATTAGAAGACATATTTTATTGAACTTACTTAAAAAAAAATTGAATCAATAGTTAATATTGATTTCATCGTTCAAAGATGAAATTATTTTTACTTCTAGAAAATTATCTATTGTTGATCAAAAATTGCATCTTTTTTTTTGATGCAAGATAAAATCAATAAAAAAAAACATCTCACAAATCTTGTTGTTTTTTTGCCAATAAGTAATCTTGAATTTGAACCTTAACAAAAATATACTCTAATACATTTGGCAATAATTCAAAACATGTGTTGATATAAAATAATCCAAGTTCTTATGATTTGTATATATAAAAATTGGATTATAAGCGCCTTTCAAATAATGGTACTTTTTTTGAAATAAATCTATATTTGCAAGAAGTTCTTTGTCATTGATTTCATAATTGATCATGGTTGTTCAAAATGTTTTTGAATAAAAAGCAACTAAGTATAATTTTTAATATATTCTTATTTGTGACTATACAATATTTAAATAAAAATTTGATGTATCTATTTTTATAAAAAAATACCTTAGAAAAGTTAATACATATAAGTTTGGTGCTAAAATAAAAATTATCTTCAAAGCTTCAAAAGATACTTTAGCTTCTATATTTTATTCACTTTGTCATATCGCATGATTTTCTATATGAGAATACAATGAATACCTAGTTATAGAGAGCTTAGCTTTAACTTATTGACCAAGTTCTAATAAGTGATATATCTTTATTATAAAAGATAAATAAATAAATAATATATATATATATATATATTTATTTATAAAATACTTTTTATATTTAAGAAGCTTTATATATAAGGCTTACTAAATCATTTAGAAATATCTTAATATTCTTTGTTATACCAAATCATAACTAATTATTTGCCAATAAGTTAAATTTCCAATAAACTCAAAGAAAATCTATAAACTTCTTTAAAAAATTCATCTTTATATCATAATTTTTCAATAACTCTATATTTCTATCTTTCACATATATATAAAGTTTTGGCTCCCAAAAGTCCTTTATTTTGTATAAAATGCCTAAATTATAGCAAATCCCTTGTTAAACATTTTTCTCCTGCAAAAGTTTTTTTTTTTCCTTAAACTTTAGAAATTCATATCTCTTGATCCAATTGTTTCATTTTTTCAAATTTCTAGATAATGTAAACTTTATCTTTAAACTTTACTGCTCAAAAAATAAACCATGAATCTACTACAGATTGTTTGACATCTAAGAAACCCTAGCAAAAACTCTAAATCCTATTTTATAAGCATCCGAGTACTCTTTTCTCCATATCTCAAAAAATTCAGATCTTAAATGCTACAAAATTTATATTTAAAATTTAATAACATGATAATACATATTTTTAGAAATTTTTAGCCAAAATCTTGTCAAATTACTCAAGATATAGCTCAAAATATAACTAGGTTACTTCTTGCTCTTAGATTACAAGTACTTACTTCAACTTCCTATATCTCCTTTATTCTAGCTTAGATATGTAAAAAATGTAGCCAAAAAAGGGTTCTCTTAAATTACAATTGCCGATCTTTCATTGCTTCTTATACACATGTATTATGTTAAAAAGAGTAATAATAGATACATAATCAATACCTTAACTTTTGAGCGCCTATATCTCTTTCATAAAAACTCCAAATTACAGAAAATTTACACCAAAACCATAGCCAAAAATCTATATTTCTTAACTTTTGCCTTTTGAGTTCAAATGGCCTTGAAAGAATAATCATATTTCCTAATAGGGCCTTGGGTAGCCTTGAAGTCCATTGGACATGAATATTGATTAATAAGAATAGAGATTTTCATCATCCATGTCCATTCATCCATATGGTTGATTTAACTACTCTTTTTATATTAAAATCCTTCTTCTATCCTTTTTCTAATAAGTTTTGCATAGTATGTCTCCTAAACACCAATTAAAAGAAACAAAACAAGATTTTAAGAGTCACCAATATCTAATAAAGATAGTTCTAAATATATAAAAACTATTATCAACATAAAATCCATCTCAATAATAGACTTTTTAAACTAATTACTTCAAAGTAGCAATTTAATCAAATTTTATGACTAATTAAAATCTAATAATATATCTTTTATTACATTGTAGAATAAATTATATATATATATATATATATATATATATATATATATATATGTATATATTTATATAATAGCCAAACTACAATATGATAACATTTATCTTTACAAGTCAAATATATAAATAGAGGTGCAACTTCAGAACAATTCTTGATAAAGATTTGATAATAATTGACAAATCTCAAAAAACATTAAATATTTTTTATTATATTTAGGATCTTTTAATCTATAATAGTTTGAACTTTCTTAAGATCTATCATAAGATAATCATTTGAAAAAAATGTATCTTAAAAAATCAATTTCAAAAGTATAAAGTATATACTTTTTCTCCTTTACATATAATCTTGCATCTTTAAGCTTTTATAGAATACAACAAACATGAAGTTCATATTCTTTTATATTCTTAGAATGAATCAATATGTTGTCTAAATAAAAAATAATAAAATATGAAGATAAATTTTACCTGTCAATTCAAATTATAAAATAGCTTCAATTAAAAATTACTTATATTTGGTAGTGTCAAGTGAAGGAAGTATATATTTAAAATAAAAAAAGAAAAAAGAAAAAATAAGAGAAATAAATAAAAATAAGTAATTACACTTTTTAAAACTTGATCATAGCTTTTTCATTAAATTTTCATCCAATAAAAAATAAAAAATATATTATTAAAAATATAATTTTTTATTTTTAATAATTTAAGAAATATATAAATTCAAATTACTATGATTAGATTATGAAGGTTTAAAGATATTAAGTAAATAAATAAAAAATTAAATAAATATATTTTATTTCAAGGATAATTTACTATAGATTAAAGATTCAAGGTTTATCAAGGCTCACATGTGCTACATTTTAGATTACTAAGAAAAGCCATGAGGTCTTAGTCTTATCTTCTTAACTACAGTCAAGGTGCTATAATCGATAAAAGACTTGTGTACTTTCTTTCTTACTATTAAGGACATATATCAGAATAAGAATAATCTTAAAACACTCTTTTATAACTTAAGAAGAATAAATATTCACTTTAATAGTAATATAATATTAAGACTAAAATGGCTACAGCCAAAAATAAGAAGAATAAATATAGATTCTAAAAACTACATTGAGAATAAATTTAATGATCAAGTTTTTAACCTACAAATACATATAAAGTCAAAGTTGCATTTATAAATTTTTTAAGAAGCTTCTCTAGAAGATATTATGAAATTAATCTATTTTTACTTACTACTATCTAATTATATAGAAAGATATTGAAGTAAATATATATGCCCATGATATTTTCTCTTCTAAAAATGAGTTCTACAAGGAGTAGTCTTCATATATTGACAAAATCTAAAATATGAAAAATTGTGTTTTCTACATACTCTGATCTTTGTTTTCTTTAAAAATGGTTCATAGGTTCTTTTAACCATTAATAGTGATATTTGACAAACCTTGCTGATTTTTGGATTGATAAGTGATCTTGAAATCAAATCTTGATAAAGAAATACTCTAACCAACATGGTAATAATTCAAAATTCATATTGGCATAAAATACTCAAGATTCTTGTAATTGTATACATAATAATTGGATTAAAAGTCTCTTCTCTATAATGATGCCATTCTTGAAATGAATCCATAACTGTAAGAAGCTCTTTTTTGTTAATATTATTATTAATCTTGGCTATTGAAAAGTTTTTAGAATAGAAAGCAATTGGTTGAAGCTTGTAATTTCTCTCATTTATAAAAAAATCACATCTATAGAAAAGTTAGATGCATCTATTTCTATAAAAAATGCTTTAAAAAATCAATGCAATATAAAATTGGTGCAAAAATAAATGATATCTTTAAGGCTTCCAAAGATGCTTCACCTTCTTTGCTCTACTTAAGTTTGTCTTTACATGTTAAATGTGTAAGAAGAGCCATAGCTTAAAAGAATATTTTTGATAAAGATTTGATAATAATTAGTAAATTCCACAAAATATTATACATCTTTGATTTTTTTTTAAATCTCTAAATCTATGATAGTTTGGACCTTCTTAGGATCTATCATAAGATGACCAATTAAAATAATATATCCTAAGAAGTCAATTTGAATAATTTGAAATATACACTTTTCCATCTTGAAATATAAGCCCACATCTATTAATTTTTGTGACATTTGATAAATATAAAATTCATATTTTTTTATATTTTTAGATCAAATTAAGATGTTTAAGTAAAAAATAACAAAGTCATTAAGATAATCAGAAAAGACATCATTTATTAGATGTTAAAAAATAAAAAGTATATTTGTGACTCCAAAAGATACGACATTATATTAAATATGTCCATATTTAGTTCAAAATAGAATTTTTTCATTCATCTTCTTCGTTAATATATATGAAGTTGTATACTCTTCATAGATCTATTTTGGTATAGATTTTTATTTGATTAAATTAATCAAAAAGTCTTAAAATAAAAATAGATGATATTTATTCTTAATGGTGATCTATTGAGTCTTAAATAATCTATACATATTCATAGATATTTATCTTTTTTTTTATCACAAATAAAATAGGAGCCTTTATCTAAGATTTGGAGAGGTGTAAGAAGTTTTTAACTAAGTTCTCATGAATGTATTACTTGAGTGCAGCCAACTCATTCTAAAATAGACTATAAATTGGGCTGAATGGTAGTTGAGCTCTTTCTTGAAGATCGATGGAACAATCATAGAAATAATGCTATAGAAGAATATTACATTCTTCTTCTAAAAAACATTGTTTTTTTATGTGTATTCTTGCTTAAAAATACATTGCGTACCTAGCTATAGAAAGTAAGTAGAAATGCAATAATAATTCTATCAAGTCTAATAAAATTTCAAATAAAATTTAAATAAACCTTAATAATCCTAATCAAACTATGACCAATCTAACATAAATTTAAAAGAAGTTATAAAAAAAATACAAAGAAGTTCTAAAATAATTTTAAAAATAATAATAAAATAAAATAAAAAGTATAAAAATAAACTTTTAAAGAAATAATAATAATATTTTTAAAATATTAAAAATAGATAATTTTTTAAAAAAATAAAAAATCTTAAAGATATATTAAAAATAAAAATCCTAAATAAATCCTAATCAAATTCTAATTTAATCCTTCTTAAAATTACAATAAATTTTAATCAAATATTAGATCAAATCCTAATTAAAGTCATAATTGAACCTTAAAAAAATCTTATATCAAATCATAATTAAAATCCTAATTGAACCTTAAGAAAATCTTAAATAAAATCCTAATTAAAATCCTAATTGAACCTTAATCAAATCCTAGTTCAAATCTTAATAAAATTCTAATGAATTATAAATCCCATAAAAATCCTAAATCAAATCTTAAATAAATTGTGAATCATCAAATCAACTCACTAGTTGTTTTAGGATAAAAAAAATACATTTGGAGTACTTAGAACCACAATACATGCTGAATAGTGTAGAAATCTTTAAAAAAATAGAAAATTAGAATGATAATTATAGAATTAGAGTCTTAATAAGTCTTAGAGGTAATTATCTTAGTTGATTTAGTATTTTTTTATTTATTATTGAATATTGGGAGATAATTGCTAATGTCAATATTTGTATTGGCCTTCTAACTATATATATTACTTATAAATAAAATATAAATATTAGTTAGTAGTTAGAAGAGGCATAAGAAAGAACCTCATGTCTTTTAATTATTTATATAGAAAGTAGGATTTATAGTGTATTTAAATTGATTTTATTACTATAAAAAATCATCAAGATATAAAATTATAGCTTTAAATTGATATTAATATTATAGAACCATTATAAGAATTTTAGAGTTTATTTAGATTTTTTTAAAGAATTTTCAGAGAAATTTCTAAGATTCTAGTAAAAATGAGATTTACCACTTCCGGAGCCCACAATCAAAATTTTATTATTTACATTTTGGATTTTATGTTATATACAAAAAAGAAATTATTAAAAATCTTCTTCTTAATTATAATAAATTATAATTAAAAATAAAATAAAAAATATATATTTATGTAAAAAAAGAAAGAAATCAAATAAAATAAAATAAAAACAAAAGAAAATCAATATTAAAGTAATAATAATAATAATAATAATAATAATAAGAAGAAGAAGAAAATAAAAATTAAATATAAATAATAGTAATAATAATATTTTAAAATAATTATTTAATTAATTAAAAAAACTAAACTTAAATAATATTTTAAATTTTAATTTAATTTTAATTTTTACTTTTATTTTAAATTTTATTTTAACTTTTATTTTAGCTTTTATTTTAAATTTTATTTTTAATTTCTTATTTTATTTTAATTTCTCATTTTATTGGTCTTATTGTTTTTTATTTATTTTTTAATTCTTACTCTTACTTTTATTTACTAATATTATTTTTTTCTTTTACATGCATGATAAGTTTTATGTATTGAGATAAATTCAGTATATATATATATATATATATATATTTATTTTCTTTATTATTGATTTTTTATGTAATATTATTATTTTTAATCTTAAGTAATATTTGATTAGTTTATTATTAGTGTTAGCATTACTTGGTGGTTTTCTTAAGTTGGTTGTTAGTTCCAAAAGCATATGTAGTCAAGCTTGGCTTTAAGATTTCATTATCTTATTGAGGATATTTTTCTAGGAGTAAGAGAATTTAATCACCTCTTCTACCCCTCATACCATCTCTTTTCTTCTTATAAAAATTTAGTGAAAGATCTTTCTTTAGCAGTAGAGGGATTTAATCACATCCTCTATCCCTCATATTACTTCTATTCACAAAAGTAATATAAGAGGAGCCAACAAGATCTTAGAAGGATTTCTTCATCAATAAGATAAGAAGAATAATATTAAGAAGAAAAATTAGATAGAAAAGATAGATAGAAGAAATTTGGAAAAAAAAAAAGAAGAAAAAAAAGAAGAATAATCAAAATAGATAAAATTGCCATAAAAAAATGAGAAAAAAGTATTAATAGCTTACAAACAAGTAAATCCTTCAACCTTGTCAATTATTTCTTTCTTTGAAATTTTAGAAAATTTCTTGAATATAAGAAGTGGAAGTTAAGAATTGGAGGGTAGAATCTATGAAGAAGATATAAAAAGAGGTAACCTTCTAAATTTTCTTATAGATTTTAGTTTTTTAGGATTAATAGAGCCTTAGAAATCTTTTTAATTCAAAAATAGTTTTTTTTTTTTTTTTTTTTTTTTTTTTGTTAAAAAAAATTAATTAGTTCGAATTAGATAGGAAGAAGTCTTTGTTGGAATTCTTTAACATGTGCCAGATTGGCTGGAAATGCAAGTAAGTGAGTCCTTCAATTCCATATCAGTATAGAAAAAATTTGCATCAAGAAAGCACTGGGCTCCTGGCTATTATTAAGTGCTCAATCAAGTCTTGAAATGAGAAAGACCAAGTTTTTATATATATATATATATATGTATATATTATTTTTAGGAGCAACTACATCAAACATATAAGTCTTAAGTTTCCAAAAATATCCAAAATATGATTAAAAACTCTAAATCCTTATGTATCCTTATGGAATGTTATTTCCAAACTTCAACAACTCATATCTTCCAATCGAATCATTCAAATACACTCAAATTTTACATGAAGTGCTGATTGTCATGGACATACATTGGAAGATTCTTCGAATATTCTTCTAGAATATTTTCTAAAGATTCTCTAAAGATTCCTTTAGAAGGTTCTAAAAGATTCTTAGAATATTCCCTAAAGATTCTCTTAGAAGGTTCTAGAATATTCTTAGAAGGTTCTAAAATATTCTGATAGATTCTAGGAAGTTGCTCGAGAAGTTTCCTAATTAGTAGAAGTTGTTGGAGAAGCGTCCTAGTTAGCGGAAGTAGCTCGAGAAGCTTCCTATTCAGTAGTATATGTAGGAGTCGAGGCTGAAGGGTTCTTCAGTCTCGACAACACATCTCTTGGAGTTCTAGCTCACCTTTCTGGTGTTGTTCTTGTACTCATCTGTTTAATCTAGTTCTGCCACTTCTTCTTGAACTTCTTGTTAGATTTCAAGTCTGTATTTTGTGTCCGTGACAGTTTGTCGAGACTGCATTTTCACTGGTATCAGAGCTAGTTCCTTCTTGTTAGAGAGTGGATTACCCCTCTTCTTGAAGGTGTGCTAGTGTTTTAGAGGTTGCGGATTACCCTCTTCTAAACTGATATCTCTTCTTTCTCAATATTGGAGCCTTATTCTTCTTGGAGAGAATGGATTACCCCTCATCTTGGAGTCTTAAGGCGTTTTAGAGGTTGCGGAGTACTCTCCTCTGAACCAATATTGTCCTCTTGTCAAAACTCTTTTTTCTTCTTTCTGAAGGTTAGCCGAAGGTTAAGACGTTAATATGGCTGAAAGTTTGGAATCCAAACTAGACGCCATCATAAATGCTCTTGCCTCATTGTCACATAGGACAACAGAGATCGAAGGAGTCATGGTAGGACTCCATAACAATGGAGCATCTGGGATAGCGCCATCTAAAGCATATCAGCCTCAAACTTCTGCGCCAGAAGAAGCAGTTCTACCTCCATTTCAACAAGATCGAGTAGTCCTACAACGAAAGGAGCCTCGAGTTAGTCTTCCGGATAAGTTTGATGGAACTCGTTCCAAGTTTCGAGGTTTTGTCAACCAAATCAGGTTGATAAAAATTTTACAGCCCGAACGTTATCCGACGGAGGAAGCGCGTGTTGGGCTTGTTGGAACCTTGCTTACAGCACAAGCTCTGTCTTGGTTTACTCCCTTGTTCGAGAAGCGATCGCCAATCCTGAGCAACTTTGAAACGTTCTTGGAGGCGTTTGCAGAAGCATTTGGCGAGCATGATAAAGTTCGATGGGCTACAACAAAGATCCGATCGCTACGACAAGGAACACGCTCTGCATCAGTCTATGCCTCGGATTTCAGACAATTGGCAAGTGACATTAATTGGGGTGAAGAGGCGTTGGTGAGTCAGTTTTATTGGGGCTTGAAGGATGATGTGAAGGACTTGCTGTTATCTCTTCCTGATCCTCAAACGCTCAACGAAGCCATTAGCCAAGCTGTAAAGTGTGACAACCGCCTATTCCAGCGTCGCCAAGACCAACGTCCAAGACACCAAATGACTCGTTACGATGTGACTATGTCTGCAAATAGCTTAAACTCACATTCGGAGGCAACAGACATGCAAATCGACACGACGCGTGTCCGATCTCTTACTCCAACAGAGAAGAAACGGCGTATGGAGGAAGGGTTATGTTTGTACTGTGGAGAAGAAGGTCACAAGGTTGGAAATTGCCCAAAGAAGCAAAATTGGCACCCTGTCAAGACTAGAAGTGCGATGATTCTGAAAAACGACGACGCCCAGCCACAGTAGGAACCGTGCGGCTGGACAATCTAATATCACGACAACAATCAGGTTCCTCCTTCTCTGTCCAACCTGCCCGTTGTTTTACAATTCTTTTGTTTTTAGGCCCTCAAAAACAAAAAACTTTAGCTTTATTGGATTCGGGGGCATCTACTTGTTTTTTAGATGAAGAATTTGCTAAACGCCACAAGATCCGTTTAGTACAGAAGTCCAAACCTGTTCACGTAGAGGTGATAGATGGACGACCCTTATTGTCAAGCAATATTACCCACGAATCAGAACCTATAGAAGTGGTGTTTAAGGACCATAGTAGTCACGTTATTTTTAATATTATTAGAACCCCATCAAGCCCTGTTATCCTTGGTCTTTCTTGGTTAGAAGATCATAATCCGTCCATTGATTGGAGGCTACGAAGGATAACATTTCGTGAAAAAAATAATAATAAACCTGTTGGTAGAACCTACATGAAGAAATCCATGTTTATTGGAGTGAGAGCGTTCCTAAGATCGTCCAAGGAAGGCGCACCATTTGTCATTTATGCAGCTCCAATTAGCGGCGAGAATATCTCAACATCGAATATACCAGAGCAATATAGGGATTTTGAAGACGTGTTTCAGAAGAAGAACGCCGATATACTGCCGGAACATCGACCATATGATTGCGCCATAGACTTAGAGGAAGGAGCGCAACCACCTTTTGGTCCAATATACAACCTATCGCAGACGGAGTTGGCAGAATTGCGGAAGTACATCGATGAGAATCTAGTCAAGAATTTTATTCGACATTCAAAGTCGCCAGCTGGAGCACCAATCCTATTCGTGAAGAAAAAGGATGGCTCACTGCGGATGTGCGTGGACTACCGAGGACTCAACAAGGTGACCAAGAAAAATCGCTATCCCTTACCTTTGATCTCCGGCCTCTTAGATCAACTTGGACGTGCAAGGATTTTTACAAAGATTGATTTAAGAGGAGCCTACAACCTTGTGCGAATCAAAGAAGGAGATGAATGGAAGACAGCCTTTCGTACAAGGTATGGCCATTTTGAGTACAATGTCATGCCTTTTGGTCTTACTAATGCTCCAGCGGTCTTTCAGCATATGATGAACGACATCTTTCGGGAGTACCTCGATGACTTTGTTGTCATCTATCTGGATGATATTTTGATATTTTCCAAGAATGAAAAAGAACATGAGAAGCACGTTTGTTTGGTTCTTGAAAAACTACGCGAACGAGGACTCTACGCCAAGTTGGAGAAGTGTCAATTTCACCAGAATGAGATGGAATTTTTGGGCTTCATTGCGACTACAGAGGGCTTGAAGATGGATCCAAAAAAGGTAGAAGCAATTATATCTTGGGAAGTTTCGAAGACGGTTAGAGATGTTCAGTGTTTTCTTGGATTTGCTAATTTCTATCGGATCTTCATCAAGAATTATTCTCAAGTTGCTGCACCACTCACGTGTCTAACAAGCAAAGACAAGCTCGAATGGGGATCACAAGCAGCAAAAGCATTTCAAGATCTCAAGACGGCATTCACTACGGCTCCAATCTTGGTACACCCTGACTTTGCAAAGGCTTTCTATTTAGAGACCGATGCTTCAGATTTTGCTTTGGGAGCTGTGCTTTCACAGATGGGCATAGACAAGAAGCTTCACCCAGTTGCGTTCTATTCACGAAAGTTCTCTGCTGCTGAGATCAACTACGAGATCCACGACAAAGAGCTGCTTGCTATAGTGGATGCCTTCCAAGAGTGGCGTCACTTCCTCGAAGGAGCTGCACATCCAGTGACTGTTTATACGGACCACAAGAATTTGGAGTACTTCATGACAGCTCGAATTTTGAATCGTCGTCAAGCTCGATGGAATATGTCTCTATCACGATTTGACTTTATTATCACCTACCGCCCTGGAAAACAGCAAGGATTATCTGACGCATTATCGAGGAGATCGTATCTTGCGCCAAAGGCTGGAGAAGCAGCGTTTGATCAACAATGTACAACATTGTTGAAACCAGAAAAATTCAGGATTTTTGCTACTGTTGCAACTATCGATGACGGCTTCCTCAGCGAGGTACGTACTGCGACCATTGAGGATTCTATAGCTCTTGACATCAAACAACGTATCGATAATGACAAGTTTAAGGTGGAGGGAGATCTTCTGTATTTTGAGGAGCGGTTGTATATCCCGAAAGGACCAACTCGACTCCGAGTACTTCAATCTCGCCACGACTTTCCAGCTGCGGGACATTTTGGATTCAACAAGACTTTGGAGCTCATTTCACGAGATTTTTGGTGGCCCCAAATGTGGAAGGATGTGAAGGAATTTGTCCTTTCTTGTGATATTTGTTCAAGATCCAAGATCCCTCGACATCGTCCGTATGGACTTCTCCAGCCATTGCCTATTCCGCACCGACCATGGTCTTCAGTTTCTATGGACTTCATTACGGACCTACCGCCATCGAATTCATTTGATAGCATCTTTGTTGTGGTGGATCGATTTACAAAGATGGCGCATTTCGTGCCTTGCAAGAAAACATCGTCAAGTGAAGACACCGCAAGACTCTTTCTTGATAACATATATCGTTATCATGGCCTACCAGATGATATCGTGTCAGATCGAGGTACTCAGTTTGTATCCAAGTTTTGGAGGTCCCTCTTTGAGATATTGAAGGTGGATATTAAACTCTCTTCGGCTTTTCATCCTCAAACTGACGGTCAAATGGAGCGTGTGAATCAAGTTTTGGAGCAATATTTACGATGCAGCATCAACTATCAACAAGATGATTGGACTGCATATCTACCGCTTGCTGAGTTCGCATACAACAACACTCTTCATGCGTCAACTCAACAAACACCATTCTTCTCCAACTACGGATACCACCCCAAGCTCGATTTATTGAGTTCTTCAGCAAATAACAACCCAGCAGCTGAAGGATTTGTGAAGCAACTATCGGAGCTTCAAGCGACGTTGAAGCTTCAATTGCAATCTGCCCAAGAGAGTTACAAGGCATCTGCAGATAAATATCGAAATGAGGCGCCTACTTTTAAAGTTGGAAGTAAAGTATGGCTTCTTCGACGGAATATCAAGACCAAGCGGCCATGTGACAAATTGGACTATCGGAGATTAAGGCCATTTGTTATCGGGAAGCAGATCAATCCGGTGGCATATCGTCTGGAGTTACCAGCTACTATGAAGGTACATCCAGTCTTTCACGTGTCTTTGTTGGAACCTTATCGAGAGTCAGCTTTTCCCCAAAGAGTACAAAGTCCGCCACCAAGTATCGAAATTGAAAACCATGAGGAATACGAGGTGGAAAAGGTACTAGATTCACGGCGTAATAGGAGAAAATTGGAGTATTTAGTGCATTGGAGTGGATACGACATCAATGAACGAACGTGGGAGCGTGCCGAAAATCTTGCCAATGCACCAAAAAAGGTACAAGAATTTCATCAACGATATCCTCATAAACCTAAGCCGATTCAACGATAGCTTCTTGTTGAAGCTTGCTCATCAAGTAGCATAAAAAGGGGGGAGGGCACCTCCAAAACCCATAGTTCGATAGTGTAGAACTTTGTTAGCAACTATAGTTTGCTCTCATCATTTTAGCCTTTGGACATGGATAGTCAAGATACTACACTTGTTATGTCATCTCAAGCGACTAGCTCACGAAGACGACCGCGAGATGAAGAACCGCCTGCACCACGACGACGTCGGAGGATACCGAGCAACAGATCGCTAGTAATTGTATTTGAGGTCGAGCCTGCCTACGACGGTCAGCCAAAAGGTGTGTTTGGAGGACAATTTCCCAATGAAGACACAGAAGTCCACGCTTGGTCAGAGGTTGAAGGTGTTGGTCACTACCGTTGGCTCCAAGGGCCGATGAATCATTTGCCTCGCGAACAACAATTGGAATTCATAACGGATGTGATGCGACAGATTTTCATTTTCTTGCGTTGGTATTGACTGATAACAACATTGCTTCTCGGAGACCTCGAAGTTAGAAGAGGAGGTGATGTCATGGACATACATTGGAAGATTCTTCGAATATTCTTCTAGAATATTCTCTAAAGATTCTCTAAAGATTCCTTTAGAAGGTTCTAGAAGATTCTTAGAATATTCCCTAAAGATTCTCTTAGAAGGTTCTAGAATATTCTTAGAAGGTTCTAAAATATTCTGATAGATTCTAGGAAGTTGCTCGAGAAGTTTCCTAATTAGTAGAAGTTGTTGGAGAAGCGTCCTAGTTAGCGGAAGTAGCTCGAGAAGCTTCCTATTCAGTAGTATATGTAGGAGTCGAGGCTGAAGGGTTCTTCAGTCTCGACAACACATCTCTTGGAGTTCTAGCTCACCTTTCTGGTGTTGTTCTTGTACTCATCTGTTTAATCTAGTTCTGCCACTTCTTCTTGAACTTCTTGTTAGATTTCAAGTTTGTATTTTGTGTCCGTGACACTGATGTACTTTTAAAAACTATCACAACAAATTTCAATTATAAATTTGTTGCAGATCTTAAGATATCACCATAATCCTAATAATAGCTTCAAATCCTATTTCCTAATAAGGCCTCAGATAGCCTCTTTGAAGCCCATTGGACATGATATTCGACCAATAGGGATAAAGGTCCCCATTCCTTGTCTTCATCCATCCATACTTTGCTTTCATCATTTTCAATAAGCCTCTTATAAATTTAGATTTTCATCTTTAGATTCTAATCTCCTTTCAAGGCTTCATACTAAATATTTAGGTCTTATAATTTTTTAAATGCCATAATCAAAATAGATAAAATTCAAAATGAAGTTTCTTATATCCATCCTCTTAAAATCAATCTATTAACCATTCTAATATACACCAAGACTTATGAACATATTATATGTTTTAACTAATTTTTACATATTACAAGTAATTATAGTATGATAGCGATGTCATGTTGTAACATGACTATATGGTGAAAGACAATAATATGGAGCTTATTATAGAAGATCCAAGTTAAAAGATAAAGTAGAAAAATATGGATAAAAGATAGGAAGGTAGTAAAACGTTTAATAGTAATGCTGCCTTTTTAGAAAAGTGGCTTCTACTTACTTTGTAAGGCCATAAATAAGGAAAAATAAGGTAGATTAGAAAAATAAAAGATATAGGCATATGTAAGAAAGAGTGAAGAGTTGGTTTTTGTAGAATTTACCTAACAAAAGATAAAAATTGATACCCAAAGAAGACCAGTTACCAACTAGGGTCAAAATCAGACCCCAAGGCACAAAATCAAGCTTCGATGACAATTCTAGGATTCTTTTGTTGATTGAAGAGTAGGATTTGAGAAGAGACTTGATAGGATTTTTATAAGCATTGATTTTAGGATTTTTAAGTAAATAATGACTTTGTAAGAGCTTTGAAAAGTCAATAGTGTTTTCAATGACTCTGGTTTTTGGAAAATAAAATAGGATTGACGTTTTGCACAATTTCTAGAATTTGGTTATAGATCTATAAGTGAAATTTTTTAGGTTTGTAGATGTAGTTGTGTTAGATGTGTGATGTAAATTTTGATTTGATCGAATATTTAGATTGAAAAGCATAAAGATTTTTATAGGTTATGGTCTTAAAATTTAGGGTTTTGAAGACTAGTGAGGTTTTCTTAGATATTTGTCAATTCACTAATTGGATTGAAATATTTTTTTTTAAAAAAATAGTAGATTTAATTTTCTACATGTATATGAAATTTAAAAAAATTAAATGGTTTGAAAGGGAGATTTTGATACTGGAATTTCATCATTCAAATTTGAGTAGGAGAATGGCCGATACTTGAGCAGATTTTAGAATTGATCTTTTTTTAGTAAATTCAATCTTTTTCAAAATATTTATACTTTTTGTCAACTTGATTATTATAAATTGTACAAATTTTGAATTAAAATCAATAGTTCATTCATTAGTTATTGAGATTTAAATGTGCTATAGAAATAACTTGAGATTGATTAGGATTTGGTTTAGGATTAGGATTAAGATTTTGGATTTGATTTAAGGTTTGATTAGGATTATGATTTGATTTAGGTTAGGATTTGATTAGAGTTTTTTAGGATTTATTTAGGATTTGATTAGGATTTGGTTAGGATTTGTTTAGGATTTGACTAGGATTTGTCTAAGATTTGATTAGGGCTTATTTAGGAATTGATGAGGATTTGACAAGGATTTGACCAAGAATTTATTAAGATTTGACTAAATTTTGACCAAAATTTGACTAAGTTTTGATTAAGATTTAATTAAAGTTTTATTATAATATTTTATTAAAATTTATATTTTAGTATATATATTTTTGAATTTCTATGTTATTTTTTTATAATTTCTTTCAAGGATCTCTAGGAATTCTTAGCATTTTTTTTATAATTTCTTTGAAATTTTAATTGAATTTAATTGATATTTGATTATATATGTTAATTTTTAATTATAATTTATTTAATAATCTATTAGAATTGTTAGGACTTCTTGCAATTTTTTTTTTTTTTTTTTTTTTTTTTTTTTTTTTTTATCTTCCACAGCTAAGTCTCCAATGCATTCTCAAGCCAAACTTCACGTAATACAATAGTGGTGTGATTGTCTAACAAAGAAAATTTGATAGATCAAAAAGTGTACTAAGTTGAATGGTATGTTTATAATTTTCTAGATGCATATTTCTATTAGATCTAAGCAATCCAACCTATCTTTATTCTTAAAGAATCCGAAATTTGTTGGCAAGAAAAACAAACCAAAACTCAAATAAATAGAGATTGAAGGATTGGACGAGCAATCTCTTCCTCTAATATTAAAAGATATTTTTATTCTAAACCCAATTTAATTAAATCTATACTAGAGAGTAGGAGAAAAAAGATTAGATCTTAATTCTTTTAACTCAGTTGTAGAGATAAATCAAGAGAGAGAAGGGTCAATATCTCTTTTTTTTGTAGTAGAATATAAGAGAGAATCTACATCGACCTTTAAAATCTATTAACTCCTTGGTTCAACTATAGAATTTTCTAATTGTAATTCCAAAGGATTTACAAGAAATTCTTATATCCCACAACCTCCATATATTTAAAGGAACTAGTGATGATGACCCATTGGCACAAGTGGAGAGATTCATAGAACTTTTTATGACATATTTAATAACTAATCTAGGTTATTATCTTGTATAGTTTTCAAGCATCTTAAAAGATGGAGCTTATGAATAGTATAAAAACCACCATCCTTCCAAACCTTTAAAAACTAAGATATGCTTATGAAGGCATTCTTAGAAAAATTCAAATAAAAAAGAAGACAAAGTAATGTCTTCACGGCTCTTTCTTCTTTGAGACAAGGAAAGAGGGAAGAAATCAATGAATATATTCGATGATTTGACCTTGTAGTAACTTGGTTTGTAGAAATTCTTTTCACGGATGATACCTTCATCCATTTTTTTATTCAAGGATTTAATAGTGAAGGAATAATTTAAAAAATCCTTAAAAAAAGGCCAAATAATTTAGAAGAAGCCAAAAAAATAGCTCAAATAATCAAAGACATCAATAAGTAGCGAGAAAAAATAAGGAAGAAGGAAGACTATAGAATCTTTACTTTCATCTCCATACATATTTAAAACATAAAAAATTCTCAAAGATATTTATATGAGGTTGTAGGAACTCAATTTCAATCCGTAAACCACTATCCAACATCTTTAGAGGTTAGACCACTTTCCATCCTTCTTGAATTGACATACCCTAAGAATAGTAATACATATGAAAGCAAGAACTTGTTGAATATCATTTTTTTAAGGAAGAAATTCTTTACGTATAAGATAGAAGAAGGTGAA
Organism: Physcomitrium patens; assembly: GCF_059467195.1. NCBI lineage: Eukaryota > Viridiplantae > Streptophyta > Bryopsida > Funariales > Funariaceae > Physcomitrium > Physcomitrium patens. The sequence goes on along the minus strand of NC_143415.1, from coordinate 17,541,146 downwards.
GATCTCATAGCTCATATCAATGAAGTAAAGGCTCTTATAAATCAACTAATAATTAACATGTGAGTATTCTTGCCTCATCTTTGTCTTTCACTTTGTTTTCTTCTATTGCAAGGTTAATTTGTTCTTCAATCTCACAATCATCTTCAACTCCTAATTTCTTAATTTTTTCATTTTTAATAGTAATTTTTTTAATAATATTTGAAGTTTACAAGAAAATATGCTTAATATTTCCATCTCCAAATGCTCATCCAAATCTTCATCTAGACTTTGCTCTTGGATATCATCAGCATCATTTGTATTTTCTTCATTGCAATCCTCTTTAGATTCAGAATCACATATAGTAAAGAAAAGTTGAGCAATCTCATTACCCTCTTCTTCAATTATGCAAGTATCAATCGCATTAGCCATGATTGTTTCAATTGTTATTTGACATTTTTTTTTATTACATCAATCATAAGTTCATAAAAATCTTTCTTTGCTATCTCCAATGCTTCTCTCAATGTGAATTTGATCTTAGCATCAAGAATCTTTTCTTCAAAAATTTCTTTTATATCTATCGATGTTTCTATATTGGAACAAAACTTATAAGCAAGACCTTTGGCCTTATTTCGTCTCGTTTTTATTTTTTTTATTTTTTTATTTTTTTATTTTTTTTCTTTGCTTACTTTCATTTTTTCTTCCTATTTTTCTTTAGGCAGTGGTGCACCTTTGAGATTTGAAGTTGAGGATGTAGACCTTAATCGAGGATTGTTTGTTTGGATAAAATCTTCTTTCTTCTTTTCACCTTCATTGCCTTTGCAAGTTTATCTTTTGTTGCTAGGCTCTCTATCTTTTTCTTCTTTTGAATTTCTTCTCCTCTTCACTTCTATATAAATATCTTGGTTGCTATCTTTTTCTTTGTTTTTATCCAAAAAAGCTTTGATGCTTATAGCATCAATAAGAATATTCCATCAAATTCTCTATTTGATAACCTGGGCTACTCGTATCATAGCTTCACATATTGCATGAAATAAAATTTTAATATTATTTTTTTATACAAAAATTTGATACGAATCCATATTACTTGAATCTTGAGACTTAGTTCTTTTTCTCCAATCTTCCATCAATTTCTTCATTCATCCTTTACCAAAATTAATACCCAATGAAAAATTTGTAATTACATTCTTGATTTTTCCTTCTTTATAGATGATTTTTCCATCTTTAAAAGCTCCAACATACTCTAAGCAATTATTGCAGCTATGATTAGTTTCATCATATCAAATACATTTCATTATATATTTTTTTTGCCCTTTTGTTGGCCATGAAGAAGCACTCCTTTGATCCCTCTTGAACTGACTCATTTCTACCCTCAATTCTTTTATACCTTTGATTAATTCTTCAAGAGTACCTTCATCCACTACTTTCTCCTTCCTATTAATTGTAGATGGAGTAGATTGTACCAATGGTGTATTTAAAATCAAAGAAATGATTGGCTCTTTTGATATATTTATTGGAATGGCTTTTGCATATGTTTCCATTTCTCTAGATCTCACCCTTTGTTGTTTGCCTAGTGAGATCATAGATTCCTCTATTCTTCTCCAATTTGTAGTAAAACTACCTTTTGCATCCATGTCTCCCAAAAGCATAAGCAACCTATCTTCTAAAGCTTCATCAGCTACTTGTAAAAACAACTCAATCTTTCAACCATCTAAGAACCTCCGATCTAACAAAGAAAATAGGCCATACTTCCTTTTGAATGCTCTGAGTAATTCATTTGGTTCCACCACCCTACTTGGGCATTGCTCTACACAATCTAAAAATAATTACTTAATCATTCTATTAGTGTCTTCGTTAAAAAAATCATCTCTCATCCGTTCTTCAAACTTCACCCATGTGATCGCAACAGTTGTTGTTCTCATATATCGCACTCGATCTTAAATCTCTAGTACCACAGCTAAATCAAAAGTCTCCAAAATTCTAGCCTGTGGAACTTGATGGATTTTTATTTCTCAAATATAGGCTTTAAGAAATTTGGTGACATCTTTGCCATCAAACTGGCCTACCTTATCAATGTCTCCTCAAAGTGCCTATGTAGCTCCAGATCTATCTGAATTAGTTTACTATTGCTCCACCAACATGGTGACCACTTTCTAAAAATCCATGGCTCCAAATGTTCCTAATCCTTCTCTTGAATTTGTCCTTGAATTTGTATCCTCTATAATTCCTAACCCAACTGACTACTTCCAAAACAACTCTGAGCGGAAGCAGTAATATGTCATAGCAAGAGTCTACTTTGGATAGATATAAGATCCATCTTTGCATTCAAGTTGAGTCCAATATGCACAAAACCTTCTTAAATTTTCCTTTGAGTATTTACAAAACTATGTTTGTAATAAAGCAATAAATTTGAAGCTTGAAAATTCATAACCTAACATCTAACTATTCAAATAAGCTTAAAATTTAGGAGTACAAAATTTAAATCTTAAATCATTATCATACGAATTCTTGGCTAAAATTTTGTTACCAATCGTCTAATATCACCAAATCCTTAGAAGGTACTTCTGAAAATCAAAACAAAATTAGAAACTTGAAAATTTATATCTCAAGATCTAGCCATTGAAATAAGCTCAAAATTTTGAAATACAAAATTTACATCTTTGAACACCATTACACAAATTTTCAGCTAAAAAATTGTCATTGATCATCTAATATCACGAAAACTGTAGCACATACCTTTGAAAGTCAAAACTGTAGATACCTGAGAATAAATTTTACCATTACTCCCAAATCAAAGTCTCAATTGACATGAAATTTTAGACATAAGCTCTTTATATTATAAGTGACATTTATACAAAAAATGAGCTTCAAATTCGTCTTGAAGCTCAAGTTCTAGCTTAAAATCAAAACCCTCTAATTCTCTAATTTATTCAAAATCCTTGTTTTAGTTTGCTAGATTTAACCAGCCATATCTCACTTATTCTAGAATCAATTCTATTGATCCTTGGATGTAAAATTTTTAGCTTGAAGTCTAGTTTTTGATCCAATTCCTCGATTTCTTGTTTGTATCTTAAAACTCCTAATATGCATAGAAAAGTGGCAGTAGATATCAAATTAGTGGCCTAAGTTTAAACAAGCATAATTCTCTCATCCGAGCTCCAATTTATTCATTTTTTCTACCTAAGCTCATGCTAAGAAGCTCTTTTCTTTGAATAATTCTTTTTTACTTGCCAAAAAAACTCTTTCTTTCTTTTGAGCTTACCAAAAAAGTCACAGCCAAGGTCTTTAAAGTCCAAGTCAAAAATTAATAATTTAAAATTAAACAAACATCAAATCTAATCCTTCAATTTAGCACTATTAATGGCAGCCAACTAATTCTATCCAAACTCCTATTTAACCTTAATAAAAACCTAAATACAACCTCAAAGTCAAAGTTCTTATATCTACAAATATAACTCTGAATCTACTAAAATCAAAGATTAGAAACGAAGTAAAAGGAATAAAAGAAATTTTTAAGACTAATCCAAAGATAAAATTAAGATTAATGATAAAATAAAATTTAGCCAAAATTTTAGAAAAGAAAAAAGAAAAAAGTGATAAAATTTCTCCAAAACAATAAAAAAAACTAGATTGATAAGAAGAAAAAAGAACTTAATAAAAGTTCAAAGAAAAGTAAGTCAAGTAAGGTTTCTATACATGAATGTATTTACATTAGGACACTATGGTATTTATCCAAAATTAGTTTCAAATTCCCTAATTAATTCATTTGGAGCCATTTGATTCTTTGGCCTTTGCTTAATCCACTCCAAAAAAGTCTATTCTGTCATTCTTTCTAAGTCTTCCTCAAAAAATTCATCTTTTAAAAGTTCTTCAAATTTCTTCCACGATATAATCTTAGTATACAACTCTTGCACCCTCTTTCTAAGTTTTGATACAATTGCCAAATCAAAGGTGGTAATCATCTATATTTTTGAAATTTGATGCACTTCTATTGTACATGTATAAATCCTAAGAAAATCAGTGATATTCTTCCCATCAAACCTTCCAATTTTATCTACTACTACTTATAAAGCTTTGATGGTATTCCTATCTTCTTCATGCACCTATTGCCTTTCTTTCATAAATTGAGCAAATACCTTGAATAAATCATGGGCACCTATTTCAATTGGTAATACAAACTTAGGATTTGGACCCCCCATCTTAAATTGTTGAAATAATTAGTACCATAAGACTCTCTCAATGGAAGCACCAATATGTCGAAGTAGAGAGAATTTGCCTCAAAAAAATGCTGAGCTTTTGGCTATCACTAATTATTCAATCAAGCTTCAAAATAAAGAAAGCGCTAAGTTTATATATAAAATTTCTCCTCTTGAGCAATTACACCAAATACATAAGCCTCAAGTAACCAAGAGCATCTAAAATATGATAAAATCTTCTAAACTCTTATATATCCTTATATAGAAATTTTTTCAAACTTCAATACCTCATATCTCCTAATTCAACTATCTAAATAAACTCAAATTTTATATAAAGTACTGATATATTCTTATTAACTTCTACAATAAATTTCAATCACAAATTCATTGCATATCTTGAGATATCTTGAAAACCTTAATAGTTGCTTTAAACCCTTGTCTTTATATACCTGAGTGCAAATTTCTTTATATCTCACAAAATATAAGTTTAAATTCCACGAAATTTATACAAATAGCTTTTTAATACAAAATAATACATTTTCTAGAAAATTTGAGTCAAAAATTCGTCCAAAAATACAAGTTATGGCTCCAACCATTACTATAAATAGAAGCACTTATTTATTGTCTTTGATTTAGAATTACCGCTTTCAACTCCCTATAATTCCTTCACATAAATTCTAAAAGCAAATTTTTTTTTATAAAAGATGTAGATCTTAAAATCATTGTTCTAGCCGCACATTTCAATCTTCCAAAGCTCCTGCACAACTTCTTATATCCTCAAAAGAGTAACAATACATCTTAAATTACTTCTTTTACTTCAAACGGCTACAACTTCTTCACCTTAACTCTAAATCCTCTAATTTTTGTATACAAATTGTAGTCTAAATTCTAAACTTTAAAATTTTAGATTTTAATTGCCAAATGCTTTCTTAAAAGTTACCAATAATCCTTGTAAAGGTCAAAGGCAACCTCTTGAAAGTCCATTAGGCAAGGTATTTGACCAATAGGGATGAAGTTCTCCATTCCTTGCCTTCATTCAACCATGCCTTGCTTTTATCCCTCTCAATTAGGCTTCTATTAGTTTAAATTTCTATCCTTAGGCTCTTATCTTCTTCTAAGGCTTCATACTAAATATTCAGGTCCTATATTTTTTATTAAATGCCATAATTAAAATAAATAAAATTAAATATAAATTTTTTTATATCAACTCTTTTAAAATTAATCTATTAACGATTTTAATACATATCAAAACTTATGAAAATATTATATATTCTAACTAATTTTTACATATTAAAAGTATTTACAATACGACAACTTAAAATGCAAGGTAGATCATTACAGACTCCGGTTTTGTATTACGTGCTTTCCTGCTCGAGAACGTGCCGCGCGTCTGGCTGTAGAAGGTAGTATGGAGATTTGCTAATATTCAAGCAGTCTATCGGTTTTTGACTTTTCGAATATAAAAAACTATAAGAATATATTATAAATCTATACGGATGTCCTTCGACTGCTTGTCGAAGTCCTTTTTACCCCAGCCGGTAGGTCTCTAAACGTTACAAAGAACCCCGAACAACCCAATTTGCTAATCTCTGATACCACTTTATACTCACGACCTTGTATCCACTGACTGTCTTGTTAGATTAACCCAAAAATTTTCATTCACTCCGCATACTCAATCCTATAGACACCTTTTTAATTCTTCAATCACAGATGTAACTTTGATTTCACAAAATAGTCAAGAGTAATCACACCCACTTCATTAAAATCCTGATTCACCACTACAATACTGACTTCAGCAATGATTGCTTCAGTCTTTCCAAAATCCTATAAAGAAAAAAAATCCCAATCCTCTGTCTTTTTTTCCCCTCCCGAAGCATGAAGCTAGCTCTCCGACCCTTGAAAAACTTTATTCTCCCCCCTTCATTTCTTAACCTATCCTCTCCTTTAATCCTAATTCTCTCCTCTTTCAAATCCTAGCCTCTGAATTTCTTCAATCATCCATCTTGGATCCGGTGTCATGTTGTAAACACGAGTATACCGTGAAAATATAAAAAAAAAGGACTTTTATTAAGGTTCAGTCACCCCGTTACACTCAGCCAGGGCATACTGAAATACTCCGTTCGATTCCAATAACGGGAGTCAGTAGAAAGGGAAAGGACCAATTCAACGACGGATGAGCCTGGTTCTAAGAGCCAATTGGATCCAATTTCAAGACATCCAATCCAGGTCCTATTACGGGCCTCTTACCTAATATGAGACCTGACTTGGTCGAGCAACCCAATGCGGTCCGATTACGGAAACATCCAGGTCTTACTACGGGCCTCTTAGCCAATATGAGACCTGAATTGGTCGGACGACTCAATGTCGTCCTGATTACGCTGCTTTGATTCCGTTTCAAGCTGTTCCGTCCTTTATGCCATTCCAGAAACGTTCTTTCGATAAAAAGATCTCTTAAAGGTAAAAACGGAGGAGAAAGCTCTAACGGTGGAGCGAATTCCGGATCCAAGACGGAAGATTGAAGAAATTCAGAGGCTAGGGTTTGAAAGAGGGGAGAATTAGGGTTAAAGGGGAGAATTAGAGTTAAAGGGGAGGATAGGTTAAGAAATGAAGAGAGGGAGAGAATAAGAATTTGAAGGGTCAGAGAGCTAGCTTCATGCTTCGAGAGGGAGAAAAAAGACATAAAATTGGGGTTTTTTTTTCTTCATAGGGTTTTGGGAAGACTAACGCAATCGTTGCTGAAGTCAGTATTGTACTGGTGAATCGGGGTTTTGATGAAGTGAGTGTGATAACTCTTGACTGTTTTGTGAAATTGAAGTTACGTCTGTGATTGAAGAATTAAAAGGGTGTCTATAGGATTGAATATGCGGAGTGAATGAAATTTTTTTGGTTAATTTAACAAGACAGTCAGTGGATACAAGATCGTGAGTATAAAGCGGTATCGGAGATTAGCAGATTGGGTTGTTCGGGGTTCTCTACAATGTCTAGAGACCTACCGACTGGAGCAAAAAAGACTTCGATGAGCAGTCGAAGGATATCCGTATAGATTTACGGTATATTCTTATAGTCGTTTATATTCTAACAGTGAAAAACCGATAGACTACTTGAATATTAGCGAATCTCCATACTACCTTCTACAGCCAGATGTCCGGCACGTTCTCGAGTAGGAAAGCACGTAATACTATATAAACTAGTGAACTTGACATGAAAGCTTGAGGTGGAAGGTGTTGATTTCGTTTGATTTTATTTTTATTTTTATAGAAAATGAAAATAAAAATTTTGAAGGATCTTTGGGAGGAGTTTCTGGTGGGGGTTCTTCTAAAGGACAAGGTATGCACATGGATCCGTCTATTGCTAGTATGTTTCAAGCCTTCTCATTATCAATGCAGCAACAGCAAAGCAATGATTGAAAGGAAGCTTTGGCAACCAAAGCATTGCAAGCAATGGTCAATAAAATTGATCAATTTGATGGAAGGAATATTTCAAGGTATTTAAGATGTTATATTCGTGAAATAGAATTAAATCGGGTTTTTGAGAAGAAAATGGTTGAATTATTTGGACTTGCCACGATATCGGAGATAAGAGACCATATTACATCGATTATGGATCGTTATGGGAATTCATGGGAGGTTTTTTCACCTGCATTGAAAGACGAATATTTCTTAGAAGATGCTGATCGCGTTACTAAGAAGCTATTTCTGGAATGGATTGAACGGCCCAATAAGAATTTGTAAGCAACATAGCTACTAAGGAAATTTGAGAGGCAGTACTCTCAATTATCGAAGGTAGAAAAATTGACATTGGAGCCAAACAAAGTTGATCTATTTCTTTAAGCTACTGATGAAGAATTGCAAGGGAAATTAGAACTCCTTCTTGAAGACAAAGAAGAAGATGAAGGATTGACAACAAAGTGGAAGAACGTTGAAGATGCGGTGGGGTTGCTTACAAAAAGAGAAAGGAGGAAGGATAGGAGCAATATTCCGAAAACAGTACAAGCACCCAAAGCTCCAGTACGTACAACACCACCAATAATGCCTATAGTTCAACCTTCGACATCCTTATCAAAGAAAGCAGATATGGGGATGGAAGAAATTATACGAGGAATGCGAGATCTTCAAATCAAATTGGCAAGACTTGAAGAGAATGCTTCTACAAATAATTCGAAGAATGTTTGAAAACAAAGATATGTACAAAGATGCATTTGGTGTGATGACGCTTCACACACTAGGAAAGATTGCAATGAATTTAATAATATGATACGACAAGGAATTATTTGCTGAAAAGATGGAAAGATAGCATTAAAAGATAGGGAGGATCTTCTTCAAATCAATTTTAGCAAGGGAGGAATGAGAGCATTGGTTCAAGATTACTTAAAAGAGCATGAAACTGTAGCACGAGAAAGTACAAGTTATGGTACTAGAATAGATGATGATCTTCGTGGAAGTACGGAAACTAGTGAGTTTTGGGCTTCTGCCATTTCTACAATACAAGAAGGAAAATTACCTTGAGATGTGTTATTGAGGACTGTAGCTTCAATACGAGGTGCAACAGGTTGAGAGTCTCTTTCAGTTCATGCATATATTGCTAAGAGCCAACATGAAGCTTTGATGGAAGAAAAGAAACGAGGAAATTTTGATGATACGAGAGAAGGAAATTCTTCTAAGAGGCAAACTCGAGGAGACAAGGCTCGGGAGGTAGCTTCACAAGAATTGCCTGTAAAGGATACCTCAGCATCATTGGAAGAAAAAACAAGGGAGACAAAAGATAAGGGCAAATCAATTGCTTATAAGTTACTTTCTGACATTGAAGTGGCAACAAATTTGAAAGGGGTGTTGGAAGAACGTATATTAAACGCTAAGGTGGAATTCACATTGAAAGAAGTTTTGGAAAATGTAAAGAAGGAGTTTCATGATGTTATCATTCACAGCATTAAGCGGAAGAGACAATTAATGGGCGAAATTGGAATGAGTCATGCTATTGATGCAAGAATATATAAAGATGAAGAAGAGGTTGATATTGGTTATAAACAACCAACAAATAAAAATAATGGGTATAATCAATGAGTACGTTTCGAAGATTATAGTGATAAGAAAATGGAAACTTTGAGCCATTATACTCAAAAGCATTCGGCAAGAGCAACTACTGAGGTATTGGTGAAAGTAGGAGATATAGAAGAACCAATTGTTGCTTTAGTCGACCATAATTCTGAAATAAATCTCATGTCTAAAGATCTTTATAAGAAGCAAAAATGGCCAATTGATATGGAACATGGATGGACAATACGAGCAGCTAATAACACACGGAGCGAATTATATGGAGCTTATCCAGATATCAAAATTTGGATTGAGGATGTTTCGACAAAGCAACATTTCTTTGTTCAAGATACAACATCTTATCCGTTGATTTTAGGACAACCTTATATTACGACAACACGGATGGAAACAAAAGTACTTGATGATGGTTCTGCTTATGCAAGGTTACGTAGGGAAGATGGGAGAAAAGCTGTACAATTTCTAACAATACTTCCTAACCATGAACGGAATCGAGATAGGTTGAGGGAGAAACCATTGCCAAAGATTATTGGAGGATTTAAGGATTTTGGAGAGGTACCACTGTAAAGCGAGATTATGGAGGTACAAAAGAGGAGGTACTCTTGCGAGATGAAGGTGCCTTTGATGCGAGTTTTATTGGTATTTTGGAGAATGGATATATTATATATAAGAAAGTTAATGATTTTAAAAGAAAAGAAAGAAAAAGATTATATAATATTGAAGGAGAATTACGCAAGTTAGGTACATTACAAGATGATGAGAGGATTTTGGGTGTTTATGAAGAAAATGGACTGGAAGATTTATTGGAATTGATTACATCTATTGGGTTAGGGGATAATGATAAGATTATTGACATTCATTCAAGAGAGGTTTATACCATACTTGAATCTTTTCAAGCACCAGAAGTCACTGTAGAGACGAGATATAAAACGTCAGATAAGAAGGTAAAGCCTGTTGCTAGACCATTACTAGAAGATTCTAAGGAACAAATGGAAGAAGCATCAAAAGAAGCAAGTTTAAGAGATCCAATGAGTATTGGACATCAGTTTACTAAAGAGACTTTTGAAGAATTGAAGATTGGTTTTGATGGTTCTTTATTACCGGAGGAAATTTCTTGCTTCAAAAAGATGTTGACTAAACAAGGTAGATCGTTTGCCTTCGAATCTCATGAAATTGGGTGTGTGGATCCGAATATTATAACACCTATGGTTATCTTCACTGTACCGCATGTACCTTAGAATCTAAGACCGATTCTAGTACTGAGGACATATTTACCTAAATTGGTGGAACTATTAAAAGAAAAGATAAAGATGAAAATATTGGAACCCTTATTTGTGCCGTATTCTAGTCGATGGTTTACGGTACCTAAGAAGAATGGGTCACTACGGTTTATTCAAGTTATGCAATCGATGAATGCAATAAGTGTTAGGAATACAAGGATTGGACCTTTTGTGGATGAATTTGCTGAGGCATTTGCTGGAAGGGCGATGTATTCAATGGATGATTTGTATTCAGGTTATGATCAATTTCAACTTGCCGAAGGAAGTAGAGATATGACAACAATGAGGACACTACTTGGATTGGTTAGAATGTGCACTCTTCCTCAAGGCGCGACCAACTCAATTGCACATATGATGAATGGGATGAATAAGGTATTGAGAGATTTTATTCCGGAAAAGACTATGCCTTTTCTGGATGATGTTCCTATAAAAGAGTGCAGAGAAGGAGACAAGGATGAAACTTTAGATAAGAAGGGATGTCGCAAATATGTTGTTGATCATATACAAGATTGTGAAAAGATTTTAACTCGGCTTGGAGAAGTTCATCTTACATTATCGGGTATGAAGTCCGTATTTGGAATACAAGAAGTTGTGATTGTTGGACATTTATGTGGATCTTACGGAAGAAAACGAGATCCGACTAAAGTTGATGCAATTGGAAGGATGAAAGAGGATTGTGATTCTTTAACAGAGGTTCACAGGTTTTTAGGTGCATGTGTATTTTATCAAATCTGGATCCCTCATTATGCTCACATAGCGATTCTATTATATGAATTGTTACGCAAGGGCTACTGATTTAAATTAGAAGAAAGGCATATTGATGCAATGCAAAGATTGAAGAAATTATTGATGTCACCTCCAATATTGAGAAAGATTGATTATAAGTGCAATAGATTAGTGATTCTTACTGTGGACACTAGTCCAATTGCCATTGGATGGATTGTGGGTCAAGATGATTCAAGTGAGAATAGATTTGCAGTTTGATTTGGAGCTAAAGTTTTAAATATTTGTCAGTGTGCATATTTGCAAGTCAAAAGAAAATTTTAGAAAGTTGTTTCGGCTATGAAAGCTGAAAAGGACTATTTGATTGGGCCTGTATTAGTAATTGAAACATATTGCTTGCCATTGCTTGGAATGATTACTAACTGTTCAACGCCAGATATTACAATGTTGAGATGGATTGCTTATATTAAGTCACTAAATCCAGAATTTAAACATGTTACTGGGAAGGACAATTTAATAGCAGACATGCTATCTCGAGCAAGATACGAGAGGGAGGATGAAATGGTTGAAGACATTGATGACGTCGGATTGAAATTCTATTCAATATCAAATCTCAACAAGGAAGACAAGCTATTTCTTGAAGAATCTTATGAAGAAGAATTATTGGATATTGGTCATTACTTGAATACTTTGAGTAAGCAAGAGAATTGGTCCACAGAAAAATTCAAAAAAATAAGAAAAAAAGCATATGGATTTTTGCTTCGAGATGGATTCTTATAAAAGAGACCGAAGAAAGGAATTGGGATGCCACAACGAGTGATAGGCAAAAATGAAGAAAAACTAAAATTAATAAAGGAGTTTCATGATAGTTTATGGACAGGGCATAGAGGAATCTAAGCTACTTTTGCTAAACTCAAGGAACGATATTGGTGGAAAAATATGTATCGAGATGTGCTCTCATTTGTAGAGTCATGTGAAATTTGTCAATCGTATTCTAATATCCGACATCGAGATGGTCTTCATCCTACGTATCTTCTGGCTATTCATTTTAAATGGATTGTTGATTTAGTTATTATGCCAGTTGGATTATGGCAGATGAGATATTTGGTCTTAGCTAGTGAAGATTTATCAAATCAAGTAGAAGGAAGAGCATTGAGGACAAAATTTACAGAGGGGATTTGTAGGTTTTTGCTTGAAGATGTCATTTGCCACTACGGATGCGTAGAAAAAATCACTGCAGATTGTGGAGAATTAAATACACAAGAAGCTCGTAAGTTCTTTGAAAGATGTGGAATTAAACTATCAGTGGCTACTGCTTATAATCCGGAAGGGAATGCAAAAAGCGAATGCGGTCATCCACCGATTGTGAAAGCATTAGTTAAAGCTTATAATGGGAAAGTTAAAGAGTGGCCACGGCTTTTGTCATTTGCATTATGGACTGATCAAACAACACATAGTTCAGTGACATGATATATGCCAGTAGAACTTATGACAGGTCGAAAATCAATTATGCTGATTGAAGAAAAGGTACTTACTTGGAGTATGCTACCATGGGAAGATGGATTGACAAGAGAAGAACTTCTGGCTGTTAGGATTCGACAATTGGAGCAAAGATCGAAAGATGTGTAAATAGCATTGGAAAGATTAAAAAGAGCAAGGTTACAAAATAAGGCACGATTCGATAAGCAACATTGATTGAGACCTAAAGCAATCGAGGAAGGTGACTAGGTACTTGTTTATGACAATAGTCTGGATAATCAACATAGTACTTTGCGAAAATTTTCAAAACGGTGGTTTAGACCATATGTAGTAACAACTGTTCATGATAATGCGACTTACTCATTACGGAAGTTAGATGGTACAAAATTGAAAATACCAATTGCAAAGAAGCAAGTAAAAATATTTAAATGAAGACACACGGAGATAAATATGAAAGACCTTAAGGAAGGTATAGAGATTCTGCAGCAAGAAGATGAAAGTGATTTAGAAAATGAAGGTGACGAAGACGAACTGGACAAAGACGTAGAGAATATATTCTAAATCAAACAGCAATTGGATAAATTGGTGCATACCGGAAGATGCACAGGTTTAGAGGGGATGGATGTCGTGTTGTAAACATGACTGTACCGTGAAAATATAAAGAAAGAAGACTTTTATTAAGGTTCAGTCACCCCGTTACAGTCAGCCGGGGCATACTGAAATGTTCTGTTCGATTCCAATAATGGGAGTTAGTAGAAATGGAAAAGACTAATTCAACGACGGGTGAGCCTGGTTCGAAGAGCCAATTGGATCCAATTTCAAGACATCCAATCCAAGTCCTATTACGGGCTTCTTACCTAATATGAGACCTGACTTGGTCGAGCAACCCAATGCGGTCCAATTACGGGGACATCCAGGTCTTACTACGGGCCTCTTAGCTAATATGAGATGTGAATTGGTTGGGCGACTCAATGTGGTCCCGATTACGGGGCTCTGATTCCGTTTCAGGCTGTTCCGTCTTTTGTGCCATTTCGAAAACGTCTTTTCGATAAAAGGATCTCTTAAAGGTAAAAACGAAGGAAAAAGCTCTAACGGCGGAGCCAACTCCGGATCCAAGATGGAAGATTGAAGAAATTCAGAGGCTAGGATTTGAAAGAGGAGAGAATTAGGGTTAAAGGACAGAATTAGAATTAAAGGGGAGGATAGGTTAAGAAATGAAGAGGGAAAGAGAATGCGGGTTTAAAGGATCAGAGAGCTAGTTTCATCCTTCAGGAGGGGGAAAAAGACAGAGAATAGGGATTTTTTTCTTTATAGGGTTTTGAGAAGACTAACGCAATCGTTGCTGAAGTCAGTGTTGTACTGGTAAATCGGGATTTTAATGAAGTGGGTGTGATTATTGTTGACTATTTTATAAAATTGAAGTTATGTCTGTGATTGAAGAATTAAAAGGGTGTCTAAAGGATTGAGTATGCGGAGTGAATGAAAATTTTTTCGGTTAATCTAACAAGACAGTCAGTGGATACAAGGTCGTGAGTATAAAGCGGTATCGGAGATTAGCAGATTGGATTGTTCGAGGTTCTCTTTAACGTCTAGAGACCTACCGGCTGGGGCAAAAAGGACTTCGGCAAGAAGACAAAGGACATCCGTATAGATTTATGCTATATTCTTTCAATCGTTTATATTCTAAAAGTCAAAAATGGATAGACTGCTTGAATATTAGCGAATCTCCATACTACCTTCTACAGCCACACGCCCAGCGCATTCTCGAGTAGGAAAGCACGTAATACGATACTAGAATTGACTCTACCGTCAGAGCTTTCTCCTCCGTTTTTATCTTTAAGAGATCATTTTACCGAAAGGACGTTTCCGAAATGGCACAAAGAACGGAACAGCTTGAAACGGAATCGGAGCCCCGTAATCGGGACCACATTGAGTCGCCCGACCAATTCACGTCTCATATTGGCTAAGAGGCCCGTAGTAAGACCTGAATGTTCCCGTAATTGGACCACATTGGGTTGCTCGACCAAGTCAGGTCTCATATAAGATAAGAGGCTTGTAATAGGACTTGGATTGGATGTCTTGAAATTGAATCCAATTGGCTCTTCGAACCAGGCTCACCCGTCATTGAATTGGTCCTTTCCCTTTTTGCTGACTCCCGTTATTGGAATCGAATGGAGCATTTCAGTATGCCTCGACTCACTGTAACGAGGTGACTGAACCTAGCCTCTCAGTATTTGCACAGGAATTGGTCGTTGCTCCGAATATTTGAGGTAACTGAACATTAATAAAAGTCCTTTTTTTTTATATTTTCACTCTATATTCGTGTTACAACAAGAGATCCACCCCCTCTGAACCTATGCATCTTCCGGTATGCACTAATTTACCCAATTGTTGTGTGATTTATAATATATTCTCTACATCTTTGTCCAGTTCGTCTTCGTTACCTTCATTATCCAAATCACTTTCATCCCCTTGTTGGGTACCTAACTTGTGTAATTCTCCTTCAATATCATATAATTTTTTTTTCTCTTTATTTTTAAAATCATCAACTTTCTTATATATAATATTTCCATTCTCCAAAATACCAATAAAACTCGCATCAAAGGCACCTTCATTTCGTGAGAGTACCTACTCTTTTGTACCTGCATAATCTCGCTTTACAGTGGTACCTCCCCAAAATCCTTAAATCCTTCAACAATCTTTGGCAATGGTTTCTCCCTCAACCTATCTCGATTCCGTTCATGGTTAGGAGGTACTGTTAGAAATTGTACAACTTTCCTCCCATCTTCGCTACGTACCCTTGCATAAGCAGAACCATCGTCAAGTACTTTTATTTCCATCCGTGTTGTCGTAATATAAGGTTGTCCTAAAATCAACGGATAAGATGTTGTATCTTGAACAAAGAAATGTTACTCTGTCGCAACATCCCCAATCCGAATTTTGACATCTGGACAAGCTCCATATAATTCGCCTCGTGTGTTATTAGCTGCTCGTATTGCCCATCCATGTTTCATATCAATTGGCCATTTTTGCTTCTTATAAAGATCTTTAGACATGAGATTTATTTCAGAACCATGGTCGACTAAAGCAACAATTGGTTCTTCTATATCTCTTACTTTCACCAATACCTCAGTAGTTGCCCTTGCCGAATGCTTTTGAGTATAATGGCTCAAAGTTTCCATTTTCTTATCACTATAATCTTCGAAACGTACTCATTGATTATACCCATTATTTTTATTTGTTGGTTGTTTATAACCAATATCAACCTCTTCTTCATCTTTATATATTCTTGCATCAATAGCATGACTCATTCCAATTTCGCCCATTAATTGTCTCTTCCGCTTAATGCTGTGAATGATAACATCATGAAACTCCTTCTTTACATTTTCCAAAACTTCTTTCAATGTGAATTCCACCTTAGCGTTTAATATACGTTCTTCCAACACCCCTTTCAAATTTGTTGCCACTTCAATGTCAGAAAGTAACTTATAAGCAATTGATTTGCCCTTATCTTTTGTCTCCCTTGTTTTTTCTTCCAATGATGCTGAGGTATCCTTTACAGGCAATTCTTGAGAAGCTACCTCCCGAGCCTTGTCTCTTCGAGTTTGCCTCTTAGAAGAATTTCCTTCTCTCGTATCATCAAAATTTCCTCGTTTCTTTTCTTCCATCAAAGCTTCATGTTGGCTCTTAGCAATATATGCATGAACTGAAAGAGACTCAACAAGATCCTCTCAACCTGTTGCACCTCGTATTGTAACTGCACTCCTCAATAACGCTTCTCGAGGTAATTTTCCTTCTTGTATTGTAGAAATGGAAGAAGCCCAAAACTCACTAGTTTCCGTACTTCCACCAAGGTCATCATCTATTCTAGCACTATAACTTGTACTTTCTCGTGCTACAGTTTTATGCTCTTTTAAGTAATCTTGAACCAATGCTCTCATTCCTCCCTTGCTAAAATTGATTTGAAGAAGATCCTCCCTATCTTTTAATGCTATCTTTCCATCTTTTCAGCAAATAATTCCTTGTCGTATCATATTATTAAATTCATTGCAATCTTTCCTAGTGTGTGAAGCGTCATCACACCAAATGCATCTTTGTACATATCTTTGTTTTCAAACATTCTTCGAATTATTTGTAGAAGCATTCTCTTCAAGTCTTGCCAATTTGATTTGAAGATCTCGCATTCCTCGTATAATTTCTTCCATCCCCATATCTGCTTTCTTTGATAAGGATGTCGAAGGTTGAACTATAGGCATTATTGGTGGTGTTGTACGTACTGGAGCTTTGGGTGCTTGTACTGTTTTCGGAATATTGCTCCTATCCTTCCTCCTTTCTCTTTTTGTAAGCAACCCCACCGCATCTTCAACGTTCTTCCACTTTGTTGTCAATCCTTCATCTTCTTCTTTGTCTTCAAGAAGGAGTTCTAATTTCCCTTGCAATTCTTCATCAGTAGCTTAAAGAAATAGATCAACTTTGTTTGGCTCCAATGTCAATTTTTCTACCTTCGATAATTGAGAGTACTGCCTCTCAAATTTCCTTAGTAGCTATGTTGCTTACAAATTCTTATTGGGCCGTTCAATCCATTCCAGAAACAGCTTCTTAGTAACGAGATCAGCATCTTCCAAGAAATATTCGTCTTTCAATGCAGGTGAAAAAACCTCCCATGAATTCCCATAACGATCCATAATCGATGTAATATGGTCTCTTATCTCCGATATCGTGGCAAGTCCAAATAATTCAACCATTTTCTTCTCAAAAACCCGATTTAATTCTATTTCACGAATATAACATCTTAAATACCTTGAAATATTCCTTCCATTAAATTGATCAATTTTATTGACCATTGCTTGCAATGCTTTGGTTGCCAAAGCTTTCTTTCAATCATTGCTTTGCTGTTGCTGCATTGATAATGAGAAGGCTTGAAACATACTAGCAATAGACGGATCCATGTGCATACCTTGTCCTTTAAAAGAACCCCTACCAGAAACTCCTCCCAAAGATCCTTCAAAATTTTTATTTTTATTTTCCATAAAAATAAAAATAAAATCAAACAAAATCCAATACCTTCCACCTTAAGCTTTCGTGTCGGGTTCACCACTTTATATCGTGTTACATGCTTTCTTACTCGAGAACGCGTCGGACGTCTAGCTATTGAATGTAGTATGGAGATTCGCTAATATTCAAGTAGTCTATCGGTTTTTGACTGTTAGAATATAAACGACTGTAAGAATATACCATAAATCTATACGGATGTCCTTCGACTGCTTATTGAAGTCTTTTTTGTCCCAGCCGGTAGGTCTCTAGACATTATAGAGAACCCCAAACAACGCAATCTGCTAATCTCCGATACCGCTTTATACTCACGACCTTGTATCCATTGACTGTTTTGTTAGATTAACCCAAAAAATTTCATTCACTCCGCATATTCAATCCTATAGACACCCTTTTAATTCTTCAATCACAGACGTAACTTCAATTTCACAAAACAGTCAAGAGTAATCACACTCACTTCAATAAAACTCCGATTCACCAATACAACACTGACTTCAGCAACGATTGCGTTAGTCTTCCCAAAACCTATGAAGAAAAAAAACCCCAATCCTCTTTCCTTTTTTCTCCTCCGGAAGCATGAAGCTAGCTCTCAGACCCTTGAAAAACTTTATTCTCCCTCTCTTCATTTCTTAACCTATCCTCTCCTTTAACCCTAATTCTCTCCTCTTTCAAACCCTAGCCTCTGAATTTCTTCAATCTTCCGTCTTGGATCCGGAATTGGCTCTGTTGTTAGAGCTTTCTCCTTTGTTTTTACCTTTAAGAGATCCTTTTACCAAAAGGACGTTCCCGAAATGGCACAAAGGACGGAACAGCTTGAAACAGAATCGGAGCCCCGTAATCGGGACCACATTGAGTTGCTCGACCAATTCACGTCTCATATTGGCTAAGAGGCCCGTAGTAAGACTTGAATGTTCCCGTAATTGGACCGCATTGGGTTGCTCGACCAAGTCAGGTCTCATATTAGGTAAGAGGCCCATAATAGGACTTGGATTGGATGTCTTGAAATTGGATCCAATTGGCTCTTCGAACCAGGCTCACCCGTCGTTGAATTGGTCCTTTCCCTTTCTACTGACTCCCGTTATTAGAATCGAATGGAGCATTTCATTAAGCCCCGGCTGACTGTAACAGGGTGACTGAACCTGGCCTCTCAGTATTTGCACTGGAATTGGTCGTTGCTCCCAATATTCGAGGTAACTGAACATTAATAAAAGTCATTTTTTTTTATATTTTCACGGTATACTCATGTTACAACACGACACCGATATTGTGTTGTAGTTTGGCTGCCATGTGAAAATAATGTATTTATATATTTAATGCACAATATACTACACAATATGGTGAGAGCCATATTAGTGGATTTTTATTGATTTATAAGTCATTGATAGATTACTATCTCAAAAAGAAGTTATTTAAAAGGACTTCTATTAGAATTTATATAACTTTATTTTCTTTTAATAGTAACTTTTGAAGTTTATCTTATTATTAATAACTTTTAAATATTTAGAGTCACCTTTTTTAGATATTAGTAATTCTTAAAGTCTTATTTTTTTCTTTTATATGATGTTTAAGGCATATATTATACAAATCTTATTAAGAAAAGAGTTCGAGAAGAATTTTGGTAGCAAAAAGAGAATGTGGAACATCCACATAGATGAATAGAAATTGATGATAAAAATCTCCATTCCTATTGGCTAAAAATCATGTCCAATGAGCTTCAAGGAGGATATATGATGCCTTATTAGGAATTAGGATTATACTTTCAAGCCATTCAAGTTTTTAGAGGCTAGGATCAAGAAGTTTAGATTTTTGGCTATGGTTTTGATATAAATTTTGTATGATTTGGAGTTTATATGAAATAGATATGGGCGCTCAAAATTAAGGTGTTGATTTTGTATCTACTATCACTTTTTTGGATATAATGCACAAGTAGAAAAAGCAATAAAAGATTGGCAATTGGAATTGGAGAGAATATTTTTGTAGCTATACTTTTGGCATATTGTTTGATGGATTTTAAGTTGGAATAAATGAGATATCAGAAGTTGAAGTTAGCACTTTAAATCTAAGGGGATTTTTGGGAGATTACACATCATATATAAGCCACAGCTAAACTCTCTAAAACTAAGTACCTAGTATATTTCTAGATTGCAAATCATGTCATATGACAACTAGTGAACCTAACATGAAATATCTA
This sequence comes from Physcomitrium patens, assembly GCF_059467195.1. NCBI lineage: Eukaryota > Viridiplantae > Streptophyta > Bryopsida > Funariales > Funariaceae > Physcomitrium > Physcomitrium patens. Next base: position 17,521,201 of record NC_143415.1, on the reverse strand, counting down.
GGGTGAAGAGTTTTGAAGAAATATTTTGATTTTATTATGGCTGGAGAATAAGGAAGTACTAGTGGAAATTGTACTAAGGCATCACCATTGCAGCTTGATTGTACTACAGCTCAAAAGTTTTAAATATTTACTTTTTATATGTAAGAACAGCAAGTAGTGGATCATAAGAAGGTAATGGCTACTAAAATATTATAATCTATTATTGATTTATTAGATCAATTTGATAGGAGAAATATCTCTAGGTATTTGAAATATTATTCTCGAGAGATGGAGTTGAATAAAGTAGCAGAAAAAAAAAATGATCTTAACATTTAAGCTTGCAATTATACCAAAGTAATGGGAGAATATATAAATGAGATTATTTGAACTCATGGAGAAAAATTGGAAGATTTTATCCATCAGCTAAAAAAGAATATTCTTTAGAGGATGCTCAAAGGATAATAAAAAAATCATTCATAGAGTGGATTAATAAATCCAATAAGAGATTGGTTGCAACAAAACTATTTTGGAAATTTGAAAGGTAATTTCTTTAGTTATCTCGAGTAAAAAAACTTACTCTTAAAAATGACAAGATAAAGATATTTTTTCAATCAGCCAATAATGAATTACAGAAGAAATTAGAATTATTGTTAGACAATAATGGACTTATAACTGATTAGAAGAATATAATTGAAGTAGTGGATATACTTACTAAAGGAGAATACTAGAGAAAAAAGGTGTTAGTAAGACAAGAAGCTAGGCCTCTACCAATGACAATATCTTGTATGCAACTACTAGAAATTGCTATACAAATATCTATTGTTCTAATTCATAAGTCTACAATTATATTATAAAAAAATATAATTGAGGAATTGGTAAAAAGAATGAAAGACTTACAAATCAAATTGGCAAAGTTAGAAGAGAAAGAAAAAACATCTGAGATCAGATCTGTATCAAAGCAAGGATATATATAGAGATGTATTTACTGTGATAGTATTGAATATCTTTGCAAAGAATGAAGAGATTTTACAAATATTTTACAACAAAGAATAATTTTATGGAAAGATGGAAAAATTTCATTGCAAGATACATGTGAGTTTCTTAAAACCAATTTTGGAAAAGGAGGGATGAAGAAGGTTTTAAAAGAGTATTTATTTCAATAAGCTATGGCATTAAGGGATGCTACTACCTATGGTATTGAAGTTATAAGACAGAAGGAGAATGCTTTTGATAAGCATATAGACATGGAAAATTTATGGAACTCTGCTATGACTAATATGGATAAAGAAAAAATAACAAGGGAAGAATTATTCAAGCTACAGTGATCAAGAATGCTACAGGGTGAGATAATCTTGTTGATGTCTTATCTATACATACTTATTTGGAAAAATTCCAACATGAAGCTTTGGTAGATGTAAAAAGGGATAAAAATATAATAGATGAAAATCTTAAGGAGCCAAATAACAAAAGAATATTTTACAAGGATAAAAAGAAAAATTAAAATGAGAAGATACATATATTACATGATAGTAGACCATTATGAATTGGACCATCAACATTACACCTTAAGAATGCACCACTACTAAAGAAAAAATAGAAAGAAAGAATGAAAGCTGATAAAAGTAAAGAAAAAAATAAGCTTGTTGCTTACAAGTTACAATCAGATATTCAATTAGCTACAACTTCAAAAAGATTACTAGAAGAAAGAGTGTTGAATACCAAAATCAAGTTTACTTTGTGAGAAATTTTAGGCATTGCAAAGAAAGAATTTTATGATATCATTATTGACATTATTAAAAAAAATAAAAATAAAAATAAAAACGATAGGAGAGTTTGCAGTGTCTAATGCCTTAGATACAATATTGATAGAAGAAGAGGAAGTTGAATTGGCTGAATGTTGCACCAATAAAAAAATTCAATTTTCTTTGAATGAAGATAAGGTTGATGATAAGGATCTTAGTCACTATATTAGGGATCATTGGACTAGAGCCACCACAAAAATGTTGTTGAAGATGGAAGATTTAATAGATCTAGTAATTACTTTCATTAATGATGGATCTAAAATCAATATTATATCAAAAGAAATTTACAAATGCAAAAAGTGGCCTATTAACATTGAACATGGTTAAATAATTTGAGTAGAAAATAATTGATGGAGAGACTTCTATTGTCCTTGTTCTAATTTAAAAGTAAAAATTGGAGATATAACTATTAAACAAAATTTTTTTTATTCTAGAAACTACTTCATATTCAGTAATTCTTGGATAGCTATATATTACAACTATGAGAATGGAAATTAAGGTATTAGATGATAAATCGACATATGCCCATATCAAAAGCCTAGATGGCAAGAAAGCAGTACAGTTCCTAACTATACTTGCTAACCACAAGTGTAATCGGGATTATTTAAAGAATAATTCATTATCAAGGATCAATGAAGAATTTAAGAATTTTTGTATAGTACCACTATAGAGCGGTGTTGTATTCTAAATACTTATAGTATGTTAAAATTAGCTAAAATATATTATATGTTGATAAATCTAGATGTATGTTAGAGTAGCTAGTAGATTAAATTAAAAGGAGTTGGTATAAGAAACTTTACTTTGTTTCTTTACTTCTTTTGATTTTGACATTAATATATATATATATATATATATATATAGGACCTAAATGTTTAGTATGAAGCCTTGGAAGAAGGTGGAAACCTAAAGATAAAAATCTAAACTAATAGGAGGCTAATTGAAAGGGATGAAAGCAAGGCATGGTCGGATGAAGGCAAGGAATATAGAACTTCATCCCTATTGGTCGAATACTATGCCCAATGGACTTTGAGGAGGCTGCCTACGACCTTAAAAAGGATTTCGGTGACTTCAAAAAGTGCATTTGGACATTACAAGCTAGGATTGTAAAGTTTAAGGTTTGGAGTACAATTTGTGTACAAAAATTAGAAGATTTGGACTCACGGTGAAGAAGTAATAGCCATTAGAAGTTAAGGTGTTTATTTTTCATATACTATTACTCTTTTGATGGTACGAGGAGTTTTACAGCAGCTTTTGAAGATCGGAAGGTGCGACTAGAATGGTGATTTCAAGACCTACATCTTTCATGAAAGAATTATTGCTTTTGAAGTTTATATGAAGGAGTTGTAAGGAGTTGAAGGCGGTGCTTCCAAATCAAAAGTAGTAAGTAAGTGGTTTTGTTTGTAGTAATGGTTGGAGCCATAACTTGAGTTTTCGGATGAATTTTTAGCTCAAACTTTTTGGAGAATGTAAAATTTTATATTAAAAAGCTATAAATACAAATTTCGTGGCATTTGAGCTTATATTTTGTAAGATATGAAGAAAATTGCATGTGGATGTATAAAGACAAGGGTTTGAAGTGACTGTTAGGATTTTCAAGATATCTCAAGATCTGCAATGAATTTGAACTTGAAATTTGTTGTAGAAGTTAACAAAAATACATCAGTACCTCATGTGAAATTTGAGTTTGTTTGGACGGTCGGATTAGGAGATATGTGTCAAGGACAAGAACTCGATGAAAGCTAAAGAGTAAGTGAGACTTTTCTCAAAAAGAAATAGGACAAAATAGAAATATGTATATTAAGAAAGAAACTGGAATGGCTATTGCCAAAATACAAGAAAACTAGAGACCCTTGAAACTTAGACTAGAAGCAAGAAAGGAGTTGACAAGAGTGAAGAGGGCTTCACTCTTGCCTCTATATATACTATCTAACTAGAAGCCACGTGGCGATGTTCTATAAGACCTCCAATATATGTTGACTTTCTAGGCCACATGCCTTTGCTTGCAAGGCAAGTTTTCTATGGATGGACCACGTAGTTAGCTTGTTCTTTAAGCTTCCAACATGTGTGGCACATGGCTAACTTGTTGACCAAGTTTCTAACCTAAAAGTCAACTATAGACTCCTATAAAGTCAAAGCAGCGTCTATGAAGCTTCTAAGAAGCTTCTCTAGAAGATATTACACAATTAACCTACTTTTATCTACTTTTACATACTTTTATCTATTCATATAGGTAATTATATGTATGTCCGTGACATTACCCCCCCTTCTAGGGACGAGTTCCACGAGGAGCGGTGATTATATATTGAGAAAATCTAATATGCGGCGAATTGTATTTGCTACATACTCTGATCTTTGTTCTCTTCGAAGATAGTTGATGGGTCCTCTTAGCCATCGATAGTGTCCCATTCCAGGGCGAGAAGACCACCCTGTTATTTGATCACTGTTGAGGCCTTCATAACTTCCTTCAAATAATACATTTGAAACACCATCAGGAGTCGTTTCTATCTCCAATAATATCACCAAACATCGAGAATCTCTTCCAAGGTCGTGATACCAAACGCGTTGTATCTCACCATCTATTCGAGGAAGAACATGTCGTTCTTGAGGATCTTCATCTCGGTTGCGTCGTCTTGAAGGTTGTGACAATCGTAATGTCTCATCCGGTAAGTCAACAAACGAAGGTTCTTGAGTTGAATCCGCTGGTTGTTGGCTCTCCATCTAATTAGCGTCACAAATGCAAAGAAGTTACAAACAAGGATAGGAATTTGAATGTTATCTTGCCTCAATCTTGTCTCTTTTATAAGAGAGGTTTTCATCTTGGTTTTGATGGATGTCGTTGATGAAAAACTTTGACTTTAGCTGATGCATTTGCTAGATTCCTGGATGGCTCCCATGTGCGCTCACTAATATCATATCCGCGCCAATGAACAAGATATTCTAGCTTATTTCGGCACCGCCTTGAGTCTAATATCTCTTCCACCTCAAATTCTTCATTATTATCTACTTCTATAGGAGGCGGTGGCATTTGTCTTCTTCCTTGTATATCCACTGTCTTATATGGTTCAAGAAGAGACACGTGGAATACAGGATGGATCTTCATTGACTCCGGTAGATGTAACCGATATGCAACTGGGTTGATCTGTTCAGAAACAGAAAAGGGGCCAAGCCTACGATAGTCCAATTTGTCACAAGGTCGAGTGGTCTTGATATTGCGACGAAGTAGCCATACCTTATCACCCACGTTGAGTTGTGGTTGCTCTTTACGATATACATCTGCATTTATCTTTTGTCGTTCTTGAGCTTTCTTCAACTGCGCCTTCATTATTGCATGTAACTCTGACAACCGATTTGCCATATCTTCTGCTGCAGGATTATCAACTTTTGAAAAATCAAAAGTATCAAGTCGTGGATGATAGCCATAATTGGCAAAGAAAGGTGTTTGTTGCGTGGAGGAATGTACCGTATTATTATAAGCAAACTCTGCCAATGGCAGAAGGTTTGTCCAATCATCTTGTTGGTAGTTGATGGTACACCTTAAATACTGTTCCAAGACTTGGTTTACGCGCTCTGTTTGTCCATCAGTTTGAGGATGGAAAGCTGAAGATAGCTTTATGTCCACTTTTAAAATCTTGAAAAGAGTCCTCCAGAATCTCGACACAAATTGAGTTCCCCTATCCGATATGATATCTTTAGGTAATCCATGATAGCGATAGATATTATCAATGAAAAGCTTAGCTGTTTCTTCACCTGTGATAGATTTTGTACATGGCATAAAATGTGCCATCTTGGTGAAACGATCTACTATCACAAATATAGAATCATAAGATCTTGAGTTTGGAAGATCTGTGATGAAATCCATAGAAACAGAAGACCATGGTTGTTCTGGTATAGGTAATGGCTGAAGAAGTCCGTAAGGTCGATGTCGAGGAATTTTTGATCTTGAACAAATATCACATGATTGTACAAAGTCTTTGACTGACTTCCACATTTGTGGCCACCAAAAATCTCTTGATATGAGTTCCAGAGTCTTATTATATCCAAAGTGCCCTGCTGCTGGAAAGTCATGACGTGCTTGAAGAACACGCAAACGTGCTTTTCCTTCTGGAACATATAGGCGTCCTTCAAAATATAATAGATTATTCTTGAACTCGAACTTAGAAGAATCATGAGACTTGGAAGAATTATTCTCGATATCATGAACAAGAGGGTCTGAGGACATACTGGACTGGATTTGCTTGAGAAAAGTTGAATCAACAGTCAATGTTGATTTCACTGCTCGGAGATGAAATTGCTCCGGTTTCAAGAGGACCGTTCTTTGTTGCTCAAAAGCTGCATCTCCTTCTTTTGGTGCAAAATAAGAACGTCTAGACAGGGCATCGGACAAACCTTGTTGTTTTCCTGGCCGATAAGTGATAATGAAGTCGAATCTTGACAAAGACATACTCCAACGAGCTTGACGACGATTCAACACGCGTGCTGACATGAAATACTCGAGGTTCTTGTGATCTGTATACACAGTGACTGGACTAGAAGCGCCTTCTAGATAATGACGCCATTCTTGAAAGGAATCCACGATCGCAAGAAGTTCTTTATCGTGGATCTCATAATTGATCTCGGCTGCTGAGAATTTTCTTGAATGAAAAGCTATCGGATGAAGTTTGTCATCTGTTCCCATTTGTGATAAAACTGCACCCAAGGCAAAATCCGATGCGTCTGTTTCCATAAAAAATACCTTGGAAAAGTCAACACGATATAAGACTGGTGCAGAGACAAACGATGTCTTCAAGGCTTCAAATGCTGCTTCCGCTTCTTGATTCCATTGAAATTTATCTTTACTAGTCAAGCGTGTAAGTGGAGCTGCAACTCGTGAGAAGTCTTTGATGAAGATCCGATAGTAATTGGCAAATCCCAAGAAACATTGGACATCTCTTACAGTCTTTGGAATCTTCCAATCCATGATTGTTTGGACTTTCTTAGAATCCATCATGAGACCATCATTTGAAATGATGTATCCTAAAAAGTCAACTTGAGTAGTGTGAAATACACACTTTTCCATCTTGGCGTACAATCCTGCATCTCTAAGTTTTTGTAATACTTGACGAACATGTATTTCATGTTCTTCAACGTTCTTGGAATAGATCAGGATATCGTCTAGATAGCAGACGACAAAATTGTCTAAGAATTCACGAAATACATCATTCATGAGATGTTGAAAAGCAGCTGGTGCATTCGTGAGTCCAAAAGGCATGACATTGTATTCAAAGTGTCCGTACCTGGTTCGAAACGCAGTCTTCCATTCATCTCCTTCTTTGATCCGTACTAGATTATATGCTCCTCTTAGATCTATTTTTGTATAGATCTTAGCTTGATTTAACTGGTCAAGGAGTCCTGATATCAAAGGTAATGGATACCTGTTCTTGATTGTGATCTTGTTGAGTCCTCGATAGTCAACACACATTCGTAAAGATCCATCTTTTTTCTTTACGAATAAAATTGGAGCTCCTGCTGGAGATTTTGAATGACGTATGAAATTCTTCGCTAAATTCTCGTCAATATATGTCTTGAGTTCAGCCAACTCATCTTGCGATAAACTGTAAATTGGTCCAAATGGTGGCTGAGTTCCTTCCTTGAGATCGATTGAACAATCGTATGGGCGATGCTCAGGAAGAATATCTGCATTCTTTTTCTCAAAAACGTCTTGATAATCCTGATATTGACTTGGAATGCCACTTGAAGTCTTTACGCTTTCAGAAATAGGTGCAGCATAAATAGCAAAAGTTGATCCTTCTTTTGCTGCGTGTATAAACGCTTTTGCACCTATAAGTGCGGGTTTTTCTATACTAGACTCATGGTTTTTTACTTGATTAATAGAACTGTTACTAATGCTCCGAGGAAAATCAAGTTTACGAGAAATCCAATCTATTCGAGGATTATACTTTTCTAACCATGATAAGCCTAAAATTACTGGATTAGAGGGAGATCTAATTATATTAAAAATTACGCAACTACTATGACCATTTATTACTACATCTACAGGAAGTGTTTCGTGAGTTACATCTCCAGAAGACAACGGACGACCATCTATAACTTCTACGTGTACAGGTTTAGTTTTTTGTATTAATGATATTCTATGACATCTAGCAAATTCTTCATCTAAAAAACAAGCTGAGGCTCCTGAATCTATCAAGGCAGAGGCTTTGTAATTATTAGGTCCTAAACGCACATCTATTATAAAACAAGGAGATGGTTCTGAGGAGAGGATAGGACCTTCATTAGAAGTTGTACAAGATTCCAGCCGCACGGTCCCTATTGTAGCTGGACGTACTCGTTTTCCGACATACTGTCTTCTTTCACAGTCGTACTCCTCATTTTGTAGTTACGTCGCTTCTTTGGACAATGTTGAGCAGTGTGCTTAGGTTCTCCACAATATAAGCACAATCCTCCTTGTCGACGACGAGACTTTTCTTGCTCAGTAAGAGGTTTGAAACGTACCGCATCAATTTGCATATCCTCTACTTCCGAAGGTATGTGTTGAGGAGACGTCGGTGTTGCCATTGAATTGTAGTAACGTTGAGGCCCACTTGTACGACTCTCGGATCGAAATTCAAAAAGTCGATTGTCGCACTTCACAGCAAAGTCAATTGCTTGACTCAATGTTTGAGGATCAGGTAAATTAAGCATCAATTTCTTTACCTCATATTGTAATCCGTAGAGAAATTGACTCACAAGTGCGGCATCATCCCACTTGATATCAGTTGCAAGTTGTCGAAATTGCGAAGCATATAATGTTACTGATCGATTGCCTTGTCGCAAAATACGGATCTTGTTGGTTGCAACACGAATTGCATCATGTTCTCCAAACATGGATCGAAACTCCGCCAAAAAAGCCTCCAGATTATCCAATATTGGATCTCGTCGTTCAAGAAAAGATGAAAACCATGACAATGCTGAACCTGAAAGGAGTGTACCAATGAATCTAACTTGTGACCCTGGAGTTGGATAGCTCTGGGGTTGAAGTTCAATTACTAGTTGGACCTGATTGATGAATCCTCGAAACTTGGATCTGGTACCATCAAACTTCTCGGGCAAGGCAACTCTCGGTTCTCTAACACTCGAAGGGTGTTCCATTCTGGGAGAAGGGACATGGTTTGGTGTAGATGTTGAAGCAGCCCCAATCATCTCTATATCTTCACTTCCTACCATTCTTGTTGCTCCTTGTGGTGGTAAATTGAGTTGATGCATCGCAAGCATTAACTCCCTCAATTGCTCTTGCATCTGTGCCATTGCACTCTTCATTTCAACAAGCTCTGCCATAGTAGCACTTAGAAAAGAGAAGATGTCTAATAACGCTCAAAACAAATAGAAGAGAGGAATTGATAACAAAGAAAATACTAAGAACAATATCAGTTTAAAAGAGGGTAATCCGCAACTTCTAATGCGCTTATGTCTTATCAAGAAAAAGGGGTAATCCACTCTTAATCAAGAAAAGACAAAGCTCTGATATTGTAAGTGTACTCTTGTCAATCTGTCAAGGACAAGAACTCGATGAAAGCTAAAGAGTAAGTGAGACTTTTCTCAAAAAGAAATAGGACAAAATAGAAATATGTATATTAAGAAAGAAACTGGAATGGCTATTGCCAAAATACAAGAAAACTAGAGACCCTTGAAACTTAGACTAGAAGCAAGAAAGGAGTTGACAAGAGTGAAGAGGGCTTCACTCTTGCCTCTATATATACTATCTAACTAGAAGCCACGTGGCGATGTTCTATAAGACCTCCAATATATGTTGACTTTCTAGGCCACATGCCTTTGCTTGCAAGGCAAGTTTTCTATGGATGGACCACGTAGTTAGCTTGTTCTTTAAGCTTCCAACATGTGTGGCACATGGCTAACTTGTTGACCAAGTTTCTAACCTAAAAGTCAACTATAGACTCCTATAAAGTCAAAGCAGCGTCTATGAAGCTTCTAAGAAGCTTCTCTAGAAGATATTACACAATTAACCTACTTTTATCTACTTTTACATACTTTTATCTATTCATATAGGTAATTATATGTATGTCCGTGACAATATGAGGTGTTGAAGTTTGAGAAAATCTCCACATAAGAATAAACAAGGTTTTAGAATATTTTGGAAGTTCTGGGTTACTTGAAGATTGTGTATTTGGTGTAATTACTCAAAAAGGGAAAAATTATATATAAACTTAGGGCTTCTCTTTTTTTCAAGCTTGATTGAATAATTAGTGACAGCCAGAAGCTCAGCATTTTTTTGAAATAAACTCTCTCTACCCCGACAACATGTTCAAAAGTTACTTTCAAAATTCGTCCAAAAACTCAAATTATGGCTCCAACCATTACTACAAACAAAACCGCTTACTTACTGCTTTTGATTTGGAAGCACTGCCTTCAACTCCTTACAATTCCTTCATATAAACTCCAAAAGCAATAATTCTTTCATGAAAGATGTAGGTCTTGAAATTGCCGTTTTAGTCGCACCTTCCGATTTTCAAAAGCTACTGTAAAACTCCTCATACCCTCAAAATAATAACAGTTTATTAAAAATAAATACCTTAACTTCTAATCGCTATAACTTCTTCACTGTAAGTCCAAATCCTCTAATTTTTGTACACAAATTGTACTCCAAACCCTAAACTTTACAACTTTAGCTTATAATCTCCAAATGCTTTCTTTGAAGTTGCCGAAACCCTTTTTAAGGTCGCGGATAGCCTCCTCAAAGCCCATTGGGCATAATATTCGACCAATAGGGATGAAGTTCTATATTCCTTGCCTTCATCCGACCATGCCTTGCTTTCATCCCTTTCAATTAGCCTCCTATTAGTTTAGATTTTTATCTTTAGGTGTCCACCTTCTCCCAAAGCTTCATACTAAACATTTAGGTCCTATATATATATATTAATGTCAAAATCAAAAGAAGTAAAGAAACAAAGCAAAGTTTCTTATACCAATTCCTTTTAATTTAATCTACTAGCTACTCTAACATACATCTAGATTTATCAACATATAATATATTTTAGCTAATTTTTACATACTGTAAGCATTTATAATACAACAACGTATTGTAAAATTATCTAGAAATGGATTTGCTGTATATCAACAGTTTAATAATTTACAAAAATGGAAGCAAAAAGATTTGCAAAAAATTAAAAAAGACCTAAAAAGAGTAGATTTCTTTGATAGAGATGATAAATTAGCAGGTATATATATAGAGACATTTTAAGAAGATTTTTTGAATGAACTTATAAAAATTGAGCAAGGAGATGAAGATCAAGTGGTACAAATATATTCAAGAGAATTCTATTCAATTATATATGCATTTCAAGATTATGAAGTTAAAGTTGAGACTAAGTACAAGATTGTGGAGAGAAAAATAAAGCCTATAGCTATATCATTGCCTACTGACTTCAACCACCAAGTTCAATAAGCTTCAAAAGAAAAGAATTTAAGAAATCCTAAATATGTTAGCTATAAATTTACAGAAATTATACTCAAGGAATTAAAAATAGGATCTAAAAATTTTCTTCCACATGTTGAAGAGAAAGAATTTAAAAACATGTTAAGTAAATATGGAAGGGCGTTTGCTTTTGAACCGTCAACAATTAGTTGTGTGGATCCAAGTATTGTAGCACCAATGATTATATTCATGGTGCTATATGTTTTTTCAAATCTAAAGCCGATTCCAATACCTAAGGCTCATTTATCTAAGCTAATAGAGCTTTTGACAGAAAAGATACAAATGAAGATCCTAGAACCATCATTTGCACTATACTCTAGCCATTGATTTATAGTACCAAAGAAAAATGGGATATTATAATTTATTCATGATATGCAACTAGTGAAAAAGTGACTATGAAAAATATAAGAGTTGGACCAATTGTTGGAGAATTTATGGAGGCATTTGTTGGTGGAGCCGTTTACTCTATTGGAGATCTTTATTTTGGATATGATCAATTCCAACTAGCTAAAAAAAGTAGAGATATTACCATTATGAGGATGTTCTTAGGATTGATAAAGATGTATACATTATGACAAGGTGCAACAAACTCAATTGTTCACATGATAAATAGGATGAATAAGGTTCTTTGAGATTTAATTTTAAAAAAGTCTATGTCTTTTTTTGGATGATATCTTAATAAAAGGGTGTATAGAAGAAGAAAAAAATGAAGCAATGGATGAGAATGGGTGCCATAAATTTGTATCTAATCATATTTTAGACTATGATAAGATTTTATCACAACTTGAAGAGGTTCATTTAACATTATCATGAGCTAAATCCACTTTTGGAGTTCGAGAGGTTGTTATTATGAGATATTTGTATGGATGGTTTGATTGCAAGCTAGACCCTAAAAAAGTGGATGCTATATAGCAGATGAAAGAAGTTTGTAGTACATAAACAGAGATGTAGAGATTTTTAAGAGCTCGCATATATTATTATGTGTGGATTCTTCATTATGTACTTGTAGCACGTTCTTTTTATAGTTTGTTATAAAAAGAAAAAAAATTCAAATGAAAGAAGAAGCATACAAAAGTGATTCAAATGCTAAAGTAATTATTATCTTCTCCACTTGTGCTATAAAAGATAAGTTATAAAGGTGGCAAACATGTAATACTTACAGTAGATATAAGTTCAATAGCTATTAGTTGGACTTTAGGACAAGCTGATGAGGAAGGAAAAAGATTTGCTATAAGATTTGGAGCCAAAGTATTAAGTGAACAACAGAGAAACTATCTACAATTAAAATGGAAATTGTAGAAAATAATTACAGCTATGAACATTGAAAGAAATTATTTAATTGAAACACTAGTAATAGTAGAAACAGATTGTTTGCCACTACTAGGAATGATCACCAATTGTTATATTTTTGATATTGCTATGTTAAGATGGATTGCATACATTAAATCCTTGAATCTTGAATTCAAGGACATAGCAGGAAAAAATAATATAGTGATAGATATGCTATCTTGCGCTAGATATAAACAAGAAGAAGATTTGATTAATGATACCAAAGATATAAGTACTACCTTCTATTCTATAGTATATCAAGGAGAGAATGAATATCAAAAATCATTTATGGAAGAATTATATGAAGAAAAATGGATAGATATTGGAAACTATGTATATACATCATTAAAACAACCAAAGTGGAATGATTTTTATTTTAAGCAGATTAGAGGAAAAGCTTACAACTACATTTTATAAGGTAGTTACTTATGGAAGTAGTGCAAAAGAGATAGTAGTATACTACAAAGAGTAATTCGTAAGAAAAAAATGCAAGGATAATTGATTTGAGAATTTCATGATAGTTTGTAGGCTGGTCAAAATGATATTTATGCAACTTTTAATAAGCTTAAAGAAAGATATTGGTAGAATAATATGTATAGAGATGTGATAAAGTTTATAGAATCATGTCAAACTTGTCAAATGTAATGAGAGATTCAACACAAAGATGAGTGGCATTCCACATATCCTCTTACAATACATTATAAGTGGGTTGTGGATCTAATTACTATATCTATGGGATTATCGCAAATGTAGTACTTGGTTTTGGCATGAGAAGATTTATCTAATCAAATATAAGGGAGAACTCTATGAATAAAATCCACAGAAGAAGTTTGTAGATTTTTATTAGAAGATGCAATTTATAGATACGAATGTATTAGGAAGATTATTGTAGATCATTGTCATAATGTAATATGACTATATAGTGAAATTATAATTAAAATTGAATTTCTAATTAATATTTAATTATCTTAGTTTAATTATAATTTGAAGTGTCTAAACATGGCTTTTATAAAAGCCTCTTAAATTATTTTCTTATCTTAATAGTTAGTAAGTTGAAAGTTAATTAGTAATTTTATCTTCTAGATTATAGAGACTCTTCTACTACCTTAGAAAGACCATAAGTTAATAAAATCATATTAGAAGAGATAATTAATTAATATAATTAGGACTAGGATTAAGTTGAAAGTAGGCTTGGGCTAAAAAATCCTTAGAATAGGTTAGATTGATATCCAAGGATCGGTCATTTGTGAGACAGGGTCGAAATCAAACCTTTGGCCACAAAAATGACGGCCTAGGGCAAAATAGGGATTCATTCAAAGATCGGAGGATAGTATTTGAGAGATAACTTGAAGTTTTTTCTAGAGGCATAAGGATGGTTTTTGGAAGATTTTAGAAGACTTAGCAATTGTTGTTCAAAATCAAGGTTTATATTGGTGATTTGGATTTTATATAATATAATTGAGGCTAGCAATTTTGGCTAGTTCATGCAATTGGTGTAACATCTATAGTTGAAAATTTGACTTTCTTTGGAATATAAGATGTGCTAAGTGTATACAAAATTTTGTGATAATTTAATGGTGTGGTTTAGAGATATCTAGTTTTTAGCACAAGAGGGTTTTGGAAGTTGGCAGTTTGAGGTTGGGTAGGATTACTGTGATATCTGGAGATCTATTCATTGGATCAAAGTGAAATTTGGCATAGTCTTGAAGAACTTGAAGATCAAGCTGCACATCAATTTTGAATCAAAGTTAACATTTGAAAAGGGAGAAATCAATGCTGGGATTTTTGTTTCACTTTTCAAGTTGGCGCCCGAGTGACATTGGTGCAATTTTTGGAGGTTTTCTCACAATTTGTAAGTTGGATTGGGCTAAAAATTATATAGCATATAGAAGACTTACATTGACAATTGCATGTAAAATTTTACATCCAATAGATGGTCAAATTGGATGTTACAGCTTGTTAAAGCTCACTAATTGGGATTGGGAGTTACAAGCAAAATCTAAATTGCTTAAATATAAAAGTAACAAGATAATTGGGATTTATGTATAGTTAAAGCTACTAAGAAGAGTATTTTTAGTACTTCTAAATTGAAATTCAGATTATATTCTTTTCGTATGGGTGAAACTTATTAGGATTTCTTGGATACTTGTAAAACACAACCTCACCTTCTATAGCTAGGTACCCGGTGCATTCTCGAGTAAGGTAATATGTAATACGACATCATGGAAAATTGGATGTATATAAAACAAGAAAGTTTTTTGGAAGATGTGGAATCAAGCTTATACTTACAATAGCATATAATCTTGAAGATAATACTAAAAGTGAATGAAGTCATCCTCTAATAGTTAAAGCTATTGATAAAGTCTACAAAAGAAAAATAAAAAATAGCCAAGATTATTATCAATTGTTCTATGGAATGACCATACTACTTACAGTTCAGTGACTGGATATATGCTAGTAGAATTGATATAAGAATAAAAGCTTATTATGCCAATTGAAGAAAAAATATCTACTTGGAGTGTTTTACCTTAGCAACACAATATGTCTAATAAAAAACTTCTTATACTTCAAATTTGTTAGCTAGAGAGGAAGCCTGAGGACATAGAAAAAAAAATTGTAAATTTAAAAGAGACATACTTAAAGAACAAAGATAGATTTGATAAACAATATTGCTTAAGGCTACAAAAAATTCATAAAAGTGATTGGATATTATTATTTTCATTGTGTTCAAGCTTCAATATACTAAAGCAATTGAACTAATAGAGGTGGGTTTGAACATGGAAAAAGACTGAGTATATGAATTAAGTCTATTAGTATCACAATTGACTATACTCTAGCTATCTAAAATCAATTATCAAACTACAAAACACCAAGGCTTACTACTTCCATCTTAATTCAACATATAATCTATTCTACAAATATCAATTCAACAATACTTTTATATTCTTATTAATCCATCTCCCACTTACTCTCTTTGTAATTTATATATATTCAATTACTAATCTCTAGCTTACTTATCATATTCAGTTTCTCAATTCATCACACAAAATTTAATATCTGTACTTAATACAACACAATTTGATAATCTCAATTCTCAAGGTCACAGATTTTTTTCAAAACAGTCAGTACAAAGTCATATTCTACAATATACTAATCACAATTTCAATAATCCTTCTCTCAATCACAATTTCAACAATCCTTCTCTCAATCACAATTCTTCGTAAGAAAATAATAAAAGCAAATAAAACAAAAAGGTAGCACCAAGCTTATCTCGGCTTACGACTATCACAGTCTGGCCCCGATCTCCCTTTTTCAACCTCTTTATCCTATCAAAAGATGGACCGTCGGCTAGCAAATTTCAAAAGTTATGAATCTTTGAATTCTTAACCATTTATTCCACTAACAACCTATTGTTACTAACTAAACTACCTAATCATAAGTCTAATTGTCAAGGTTATTAATAACCAATCAAAAAATTATCACAAAATTTACTTACATATTCTACATAGTCCCACTCCTAATTGTGCAGCGCTCTCACAAACATTATTTAGCTTCAACTTATAAAGATGTAGCAACGTTAGCTTCTTCAGTCAATGGTGTTGGCTTACCACCCTTTGAATTAGTGACCTCCTCCTCTATTACATCTTTGTTATCTACCTCAGTGTTCAAGGGTTCTCAATCCAAACGTGCCGTCAGATCTTCATTCAACAAATCCAATTCTCGTACTTGAAACTCAAGACGAGTAATTTGATTATCGTGCTCCTCCAACATCTTCTGCCATTCTTTTGTCTATTTTAAAGGTATCTTCGAAGGTGTTGTCACTGAAATTGGCATATTAGTCGACACTAAATTATTGGCCTCCTTCTCTAATGCGGCTGGTTTAGTTTACAACATCGCAACCTGTACCTGCAGTCGCTCTTGCCGTTCCTTCCAATCGGTCTCCATCTTTACTTTCTTAGACACCATGTTCACCACCTTCTTCTTTTCCACCATCTACTTCTCCTTAATCCTAACCTCGACCAATGCAACGTCAATTGGTAGTAAGTTTTGCAAAATGTACAAAAATCCATGCATATATGCTCCTCAAAAATCCTGCTAGTTTTCTTTAGTCTAACAAACATCCAATCAAATCGGCTCCATATTTGTCACAATAATATACTCCAATGGTAGCAACTCATCCTTGTGCCTTACATTGTGCTATTTCTCCTCCCTATTCAACTCCCTCTTAGTCTTCTCAATCGCCATTGTATTCTAACACAAGCAAGTACTTACAACTAATCTCTCAAAACACACATACACGGCTGCTTACACAAAAGAAATAAGATGTTCGTCAAGGGCCTCCCTCCTACTTCTTACTATGGTCCAATCAATTGGGTCGACTCTCCCTTATTTTCCACGATTTGTCATGATGAAATATCCTAGTAACTAGGTCTGACAACCAGTCTTTACTACCACTATCACTAATCCCATCCATATTTCTCACACTTCTTATCACCTTACATTTATTACCATATCATCATCATTATTTATCCCCCCCCCTATTGTAACAGAAAATCCATCCTGGATTTATATATAGTAAAGTTTAAGGCGATTGTTATTGATCTATGTCATAAAATTAGTACCCATAAAATCTTCCAATTACACTGAACCATTTGGAAATCTGTCACTAACTCGATATAGCCCATGCCATTGAATTTGAAATTTTTCAAGAAAATTTTTAAATTGACTATCAAAAAGAAGTATCAAATCATTTGGCATAAAAGCCTTTACTCTAAGCTTACTATCATAATAAGTCTTCCTTTATTTTTGTGTAGTTTTCATTATCATTAATACATTGGCTCTAGTTTCATCCAATTTTTCTAATTCTTCTAAACGGTGCCGTAATAAATCATGATCTCTCAAACTATTATCTATAGCAATTCATTAACTTTGGACTTCCAATTCAATAGATAATATTGCTTCCTGGCTATAAATCAATTGAAAAGGAGTAGTATTGGTAGTAACTTTATACGCAGTATGGTATGCCTATAAAGCTGTAAACAACTTAGTGTCCCAATCTATTCCTGCTCCTGAAACAATGGCATTGTTGAAGTTCCAATAGTTTGATCCATTCTCTGACATAGGTCACAATGACAAACGAATTGGTGGACATCTGCAAACATAGTTGGCCGCCAATAACCAGCCTATAAAGCTTTATGGGCCCTGTTGTCCTCTGCAAAATATCCACCACAAATGTCTAAGTAGCAACCTTCCAATATATTACTCACTTCACTCTGATAAATACAGCATCGCAAAACTCCATCCTTGCCTTGTTTATATAAAGCTTCACCAATCATCATATAAGGTGCACATTTTAATATTAAGCGTCGTATAATCTTTTCATTAAAATTGGGTGGAAAGGTTTGAAATGTCAAGTATTGAATTATTTCACTATACTCCAGAGTAATTACATCTACCGCAAACAATTTTGCATTGGGTAGTGTATCGTTAATGGCTTCATTATCCAATATATTGAATAACTGAGATAAATGGTCCACATTGGAATGTGATTTTTCTAGTCTTACCTGAATAGTAAAGTCAAATTTCTTTAAGAGTAAAATCCATCATGCAATACAACCACTCAATTGAGGCTTATTAATCATATATTTTAAAGCATCAAGGTTGACATCGAAAACAAATTTATAACCAAGAAGATAATGTCGTAACTTTTATATGGAATAAATCATCCCCAATGCTTCTCTTTTGGTTGTTGTATAATTTCTTTCAACTGCTACCAATTGACGACTTACATAATAAATAGGGTGATCAAAATCCTGATCATCTTTCTAGCTTAGCACAGAATCAATCGTAATATTAGATGCATCTATATAAACTTAGAATGGTTTTGTTCAACAAAGTACCACCAATATTGGTACTGAAACCAATTTTTGTTTCAATGTTTCAAATGCAATTATACATTTCTTTGTCCAAATTGGACTGGTCCCATCGGTTGGTGGTTTCTTCAAGAGATTTGTCAAGAGAAGGCATATAACTGCAAATAGATATGTAAATTGCTGATAATAACTGACATGATCGACAAATGCTCAAACACCTGTAACATGCATAAATTGGAGCAGATGCACTAATTTTTTCTTCTATAGACTCATCTTCACAATCCGACGTGAATTTTGAACTGGCAAATTGAGTTTCTTCATGATATTGGACACAGTACATTTGAAGCACAATTTTATCATTACCTTTCTCAATTGTCAATGTACCATGGCTCCAATCATTTCGAGCTTTAGCTTGATACAACCATGGTTGCCCCAATAAAATTGGGTATGACAATATAGAGCTCTGTAATCGAAAAATAATATAATCAATTTTGTAAGTAATTCCCACAATTACTATATCAATACTTCGTAAAATATCCATAGGTTTAACTCGATTGGAATTAGCCATTCTCAAAACCACTGTAGTAAGCAATAAGTGATTCAAACCTAATTCTTCTATTGTAGCGACATTCATAAGATTTATATTAGATCCTCCATTTACTTGCACTCCAGATACTAATACTCCATCAATTGAGACATCAATTGTTGGAGCACTCGGATCGAGATTCAAACTTACTTCTCGGATTTCTTTATTTCGAAATCTGTGACAAATTAATGAGGAATTCAAGATAGTTCAGTATTCAGGTGCTACCGCCAATAGTTGCTTCCTAGAGATCGTGGGTTGTATGGTGCCCAAATCTTTTAGAATATCATATGGTTCTGTATTAGTAGTAATTTCCAATATCCGTTTCTTCTTCCCAGTCCTAGACACCGACGTAAGTAAATTGATTTTCTCTATATTAGAAATTGGTAAAGCTACTGGAACTAAATTTGACGGAGTATGTAAAATCGGTTCTTTCAATGGATAAGATTGTTCTCCTAATTGGACTGATATTGGTTCCTTGAAATTTGGTGGTCGACCAAATATATTAACAGGATTAAATAGAGAGGATTGATCCATATCTAATATTAGATTTCTACTCAAAAATTATACTGGATTACTTTTGTCCAATAATAGTCCATCGCAATTTATAAGAATTGGTTCCTCCAATATTTGAATTGGTCCTTTATCCCTTTGCTAATTTTTTGTAAGGATAGCTTGGACTACTTCCACCCAATGAATTGGTGATTCTTGTGTCTCGTTATTTTTTTCTTCTATAATTTACAGAGTCGATTGTATCTTCTGATCATAATTATTAGGGTTAAGTGGAACATTGCATTGATAATAAAAATGATCCGATTGCTTGTAATTTCTACATATTCTAGCATATTCATCTATAAACCTTAGATTAGGGCATTCACTGGCATAATAACTAATTTTCTGACATTGATAGCAACAAAGTGGTTTTCGACCCATATCGTCAAATACACTTGGAGTCTCCACTGGAATATATTTACTAGGCCAATTCCAAGTAGCCATAGTAAATGATCATAGTTCATCAGTTGCTATTGCTCGAGAATTGGACTACTGAATTGGTATAGTTTGAAGATTATCCACTTGATTATTTCCATCGTTCTACATATTTGTTCCATAAACTGGATTAAAATTAATATTTTGGAAATTCCCAAAGCCACGATTAGGTCAATTTGGGCGATTACTATTCCAACCACCCATATTTCCAATCTGGACTTGATTAACATCTCATTGAGTTGGCTGTATTAACGTCTGGTTATTGAACTGTTGTTGTCTTTGTAAATGCTAACAGTTTTGGGTAGGATGCTTTCCTCCACAAAATGTACATTGAACACTCGTTTGTCTGGATGATGGAAATTTCGTATCAAAATGACCTTGCCCCTTATAATTATTACACCATATATTAGGTCTCGTATTAGAAGCCTTATATTGTTTCTCCTTATCTTTACCTAAATTCATGGCCAATTCTTCCATCTTCTTTGTTAGATTCAATAATAAGGCTTCATTTGGATCTTTAATAGTCGCATTTGTGAACAACTTCAGTTGTTGATAGATTGGTGATGTAAAATAAGGTGTCATTGTTATTAGCGCTATTGCTTGGAGTGGGGTAGTATTAATTGGTTTTTGCAACATAACATTCTTCACACTAGAGGTAGCCATTTGTGGATAATTACCCATCGATACATTTTCCGATTGTATTTGTTGGCTTTCTGAACTTGGAATCATCGTGGCCCCCACTATTAACAATTGGTCATAATGACATTCTTCTCACAGCTTTGCTCATGCCAACGATGCCTCTACCATAGCTGGTCGAGCCTCTTTTACAAACATTTTTAATTCTGGTAGATGCAAACCGTTAATAAATATCGACAATATAAATGCATCTGGTATTTGATTATTTGGCCATTTACGAAGTATATCCACGATCTGGCCATAATAGGACTCTATTGTTTCCTCCGCAAACATCCTGCTATTCATAAAACTTTCTCTAAGCCGATCTTCAAATCCAATTGGTCTAAAATGGATTAGAAAGGCATTCCTCAAGGCCTCTCAATTGGAAAATCTACCCACTGGTTGTCGATTATACCATTCAAAAGCTATATCTTTTAAAATTATTGACAACCATCTTAACCAAATATCTTCAATTCTACTATTATTAGCCATACATGCTATCAAGAATTGAGATATATGGTGATCGGGATTAGAGCCCGGTCAACTATCAAAAGTAGGTAATGGTGCCACACTTGTACTGCTGTCTCCTATTGCTTCTATTTGTACCGCAATTGGTACTTCTGGCACTCCTATAGCCATTGGTGTTATCACTGATCTCTTTGCTATTTGAATTTGAATTTTTCTTCTTTTGATTTTACTTCGACCTACAATTCTTTTTTGTCGTTTCTGTAGGAGATTTCTTGTGCGTAACCCCTCCTATCTTTCTTTCGCTTATCGATTAATTCTTTGATAATCCTCTCCTTTATAATTATCATCTATAATCTTTCATTCTTCTTTATAAAATCAATACTTCTTTGAATTATAACTCACATATTTGTAATCCTAAAACTAGTTCTTCTCATATTTTCATTCAACATATAATTCCATCTTCCATACAATTAATTTCTAATATTTCATATTGTTATCATTTTCCCAGCAGCAGCGCCAAAATATTGTTCTCATTGTGTTCAAGCTTTAATATACCAAAGAAATTGAACTATTAGAGGTAGGTTTGAACATGAAAAAAGACTAGTTATATGAATTAAGTTTGTTAGTATCACAATTGACTATACTTTAGCTATCTAAAATCAATTATCAAACTACAAAACACCAAGGCTTACTACTTCCATCTTAATTCAACACATAATCCATTCTACAAATATCAATTCAACAATACTTCCATATTCTTATTAATTCATCTCCCACTTACTCTCTTTGTAATTTATATATATTCAATTACTAATCTCCAGCTTACTTATTATATTCAATTTCTCAATTCATCACACAAAATTCAATATCTTCACTTAATACAACACAATTTGATAATCTCAATTCTTAAGGTCACCGATTTTTTCCAAAACAGTCAATACAAAGTCATATTCCACAATATTCTAATCACAATTTCAACAATCCTTCTCTCAATCACAATTCTTCATAAGAAAATAATAAATGCAAAAAAAACAAAGAGGTAGTACCAAGCTTATCCCAGCTTATGACTGTCTTAGTCTGGCCCTGATTTCCCTTTCTCAACCTCTTTATCCTACCAAAAGATGGACCGTCAGCGAGCAAATTCCAAAGGTTATGAACCTTTGAATTCTTAACCATTTATTCCACTAACAACCTACTGTTACCAACTAAACTGCCTAACCATAAGTCTAATTCTCAAGGTTATCAATAACCAACTAGAAAATTACTACAAAATTTATTTACATATTCTAGAGATACTTATTTATAATAGCAACTTAGATAACCAACAAAGTATCTTACAAAAAAATTTAAAACATTGGTTTGAATCTTATGTGGTTGTAAATATTCTAGATAATACAACATATGTATTAAAAGAATTAGATGGACATATCTTAAAGTTTCAATTATAAAAAAATGTATAAAAAATTTTAAGCAACAGAATCATGATACTATGGATGAAGGTATTGGAGAAGATATGGATTTATTTACAAATGAAGAACAAAAAATGGATCAAGAAGAAAATAATACTAAGAATAAAATGTGATGCCGACCACAACTTTGATTCTTCTTGATGCATATGAGACAATCCACAGGTTTGGAGGGAGTAAATGTCTTATTGTGGTTTTGCTACTATGTGAAAATAATGTGTTTATATATTTAATACACAATATACTAGACAACATAATAAGAGCCATATTAGTAGATTTTTATTGATTATAAGATATTGATAGATTACTATCCCAAAAAGAGGTTATTTAAAAGGACTTCTATTAGATTTATATAATTTTATTTTTTTTTAATAGTAACTTTTGAAATTTATTTTATTAATAATAAATTTTAAATATTTAGAGTTACCTTTGTTAGATATTAGTAATCCTTAAAGTCTTATTTTGTTTTTTTATATGATGTTTAAGGCATATATTATATAAATCTTATAAAAAAAAGAATTGGAGAAGAATTTTGGTAGCAAAAAGAGAATGTAGAACATCCATATAGATGAATGGAAATAGATGATAAAAATCTCCATTCCTATTGGCTAAAAATCATGCCCAATGAGCTTCAAGGAGGATTTATGAGGCCTTATTAGGAATTAGGATTATACTTTTAAGCCATTCAAGTTTTTAGAAGCTAGGATCAAGAAGTTTAGATTTTTGGCTATGGTTTTGATACAAATTTTGTATGATTTAGAATTTATATGAAATAGATATGGGCGCTCAAAATTAAGGTGTTGATTTTGTATCTACTATCACTTTTTTTGATATAACGAGCAAGTAGAAAAAGCAATAAAAGATTGGCAATTGGAATTGGAGAGAATATTTTGTGGCTATACTTTTGGCTTATTGTTTGATAGATTTTAAGTTGGAATGAATGAAATATTAGAAGCTGAAGTTAGCACTTCAAATCTAAGGAGATTTTTAAGAGATAAGACATCATATATAAGCCAAAGCTAAACTCTCTACAGGTAGGTACTCAAAATATTTCCAAATTATAAATCATGCCATACGACATTGGTAGATATAATCAATAAGCAACAAGATTGATTTTCTCAGTAATAGAAAAAGATCCAAGCCTACAATCATCAAACTTGTCACAAGGATGAGTAGTCTTGATACTATAAAAAAAATAATCATACCTTGTTATTCACATTAAATTGTAGTTGTTCCTTATCATAGGTATCTACATTAATTTTTTGTCATTCTTGAACTCTCTTTAATTATGCCTTCATTGTTGTATATAGCTTTTACAAATAATTTGCCAAATATTTTAACTTCAAGGTTATCAACTTTTGAAAAGTTATAAATAACAAGTCGTGGATGATAACCATAGTTGGCAAAGAATTATATTTGTTCAGTAGAAAAATATACCAAATTATTGTATGGAAAATTTGCTGATGGTAAAAAAGTTGTCCAATCATCTAGATGATATTTGATAGTACACCTCAAGTATTGCTTCAAAACTTGATTCATCTATTTTGTTTATCCATCAATTTGAGGATAAAAAGCCAAAGAGATCTTTATATCCACCTTTGAAATCTTCAAAAGTGTTCTTCAAAATATTGATATAAATTGAGCCTCCCTATTTGATATAATATCATTAGGCAATCCATGATAGTAATAGATATTGTTAAGAAAAAGCTTAGCCATTTCTTCACTTGTATTAGATTTTATACATAGTAAAAAATATGCCATCTTGTAAAATAATCTACTACTACAAATATACAATCATACAAACTTAAAACTAAAAGATTTGTGATAAAATCCATAGAAACAAAAGACCATGATTATTTTGAAATAAATAAAGGTTGAAGAAGTCCATAAGGTCAATGACAAGGAGTTTTGAATCTTAAACAAATATTACGTTGTCTTGTTGTAGTTCGGCTACTATATGAAAATAATATAATTATGTATTTAATATATAATTTATTAAGTAACATGATGAGAGCCATATTAGTAGATTTTAGTTGGTTGTAGAATATAATTTGATTATTACCTTGAGAAGAGGTTGTTTAAAAAGATTACTATAAAATTTGTATAATTTTAATTTCCGTTTGATAGTGGCTTTTAAGATTGGTTTTGGTTGATAGTAACTTCTAAATATTTAGAATCACCTTTGTTAGACATAAGTGATCTTTGAAAACTTCTTTTGGTTCTTTTATTTGATGTTTAGAGCATAAATTATGTAAATCTTATAAGAAAAAAGATTAAGGAAGGATTTTGGTAGCAAAGGGAGTAATTAGGGCACCAATATAGATAAATGGAGATGAATAATGAAAATCTCCATTCCTATTGGTCAAAAATCATGACCAATGGGCTTTGAGGAGGCTGCCCAAGGCCATATTAGAGATTAGGGTTAGTTTCTCGAGGCCATTCGAGTTTTAAAGGCAAGATTCAAAAGGTTTAGGTTTTTGGCTATGGTTTTGGTGCAAGTTTTGTATGGTTTGGAGTTTATATAAAGGAGATACAAGCGCTCAAAGTTAAGGTGTTGATTTGGGAGCTACTGTCACTTTTTTTGGTATAACGCATGCGTATGGACAGCAATTGAGGATCGGCAACTGCGATTGGAGAGAGCACTTTTGCAGCTACTCTTGTTACATATTCTTTACTGGATTCCAGATTAGAATAAAGGAGTTATTGGATTTTGAAGTCAGCGCATGCAATCAAAGGGTAGTAAGTAATCCAATTTGCTAGTGGTTGTCTCTTGAGCTATATCTTGAGCAATTTGATAAGATTTTGGCTCAAATTTTTAGAGAATGTGTAATTTTATGTTAGTAAACTTTATACATAAGTTTTATGACATTTAAATATTTGATTCTTGAGATATTAAGAAAATAGTGTTCAAGTACTTATAAATTAGAATTTATAGCATCTGCTAGGGTTTTTTAGATGCCAAAAGATTGGAAGTGAATTCGCAGTTAGTTTTTTTTGTAATAAAATTTAAAGGTGAATTCTACCTATCCTGTAAATTTGAGTCAAACTGAACAGTTAGATCAAGAGTTATGATTCTCTAAAGTTCATAACAAGAAAATCCTTCTCGGAAAAAATATGTTTTGAAGGGATTTTGTTATATTTTGAGTTTTATGCAAAATAAAGGAGTTTTGGGAGGCTAACACAAGATTCATATAAAGGTTTAAGCTACACTCTCTAAAGCTAGATACCCAATGTATTCCCAGAGAGCAAATCATGCCATATGATAACGTGATTGTACAAAGTCTTTAGTTGTCTTTCACATTTGAAGCCATCAAAAATCTGTTGAAATTAGCTCCAAAGTCATGTTGTATCTAAAATGTCTAGCTACTGAAAAGTCATGAAGAGTTTGAAGAATACATAATCAAGCCCATCTTTTAGAATATATAATCGTCCCTCAAAATAGAATAGATTGTTCTTCATCTCAAACTTAGAAGTATCATGAGACTTAAAAGAATTATTCTTGATATCATAGATAAGTGGATTAAAGGACATATTTAATTGAATTTACTTAACAAATGTTGAATCAACAGTCAATGTTGATATTGTTGCTCACAAGTGAAAATGCTCCAACTTCAAAAGAAATATTCTTTGTTATTCAAAAGATACATCTCTTTCTTTTGGTACAATATAAAAACTTTTAAAAATAGCATCCTTTAAACCTTATTGTTCTTTAGATCAATAAATGACCTTGAAATCAAATCTTCATAAGGATATGTTCCAATGAGCTTGGCAATAATTTAAAATAAGTTTTGATATGAAATTCTCAAGGTTCTTATATTTTATAGGTATGGTGACTAGATTCAAGACACGTTCTAAGTAATGATGCCATTCATGAAATAAATCCATGATTGCAAGGAATTCTTTATTGTGGATTATATAAATAATCTTTATTATTGAAAAAAAAATGAATAAAAAGCTACTAGATGGAATTTGTCATCTGTTCCTATTTGTGATAATACTGCATCTAAAGTAAAGTCTCATGCATTTATTTCTATAGAAAATACGTTAAAAAAATAAATACAATATAAGATTGATACAAAAGTAATTTTTTTTTAAAGCATCAAATAATACTTTGGTTTTTTACTCTATTCAAGTTTGTGTTTACAAGTCAAAGGTATAAGTGTAGCTACAATTTGAGAAAAATTCTTGATGAAGATCCGATAGTAATTGGCAAAGTCCAAAAAGTATTATACATCCTTTACTATTTTTAGAATCTTCCAATCTATGATAGTCTAGACTTTCTTCGGATCTATCATTAGTCCTTCATTGAAAATGATGTATCCTAGGAAATCAACTTATTTTCTTTACAAATAAAATACGAGCTCCGATTGGAGATTTAGAATGACGTATAAAATTCTTAATCAATTTCTCATCAATGTATTTCTTGAGTACAACTAACTTATTTTATGATAGGCTATAGATTGGTCCAAATGGTGGTTGTATTCTTTTGTGAAGATCAATAGAACAATCATAAGGACGATGATTTCAAAGAATATTTGTATTCTTTTTTTAAAAAATATCTTAGAAATTTTGATACTAACTAGAAATATTACTTAATATCTAATGACCATCAAAAATAGATATGACATATATAGTAAAAGATGACTTTTCATTTATAGCATGTAATAAAAATTTAATACATATTAATAAAGATTTGGATGTATTAGACTTATGTATTTTTAATTGATTAATAAAATTTTGAGTTAAACTATTAGAAAAATTAAGCTTACAAGAAATCCAATTTACTTAAGAATTATACTTTTTTAACTAAAATAATCCTAAAATAATTAGATTAGATAGAGATTTTATTACGTTAAATATTACTATATTATTATGATCTTTAATTGCTATATCTAAAGGAACAATGTCATGCATAATATCTCTAAAAGGTAACAAACAACCATCTATGACTTCTATATGTATTAGTTTAGTTTTTATGTCTAATAATATCTCTTATTTTTTGGCAAAATCTTCGTCTATAAAATAGATTGAAGCTCTTAAATCTAACAAAGCTAAGAATTTGTGATTTTTTGGTCCTAAATAAACTTCTATTATAAAATAAGGTAAGGAATCTGAAGAGAAAATAAGAGTTTTATTATGAGTTACACAAGATTCCAGTCGCATGCTTCTTATTGTAATAGGAGAAACTCGTTTTTTGACAAATTGTCTTCTTTGGCAACCATGCTTTTTATTTTGTATTTGTATTATTTCTTAGAACAATGTTGCCCAGTGTATTTAACTTCTCCATAATATAAGCATAAGCATTTTTGATGTTGTTGAATCTTTTTGTACTCTATGAAGAATTTAAAACATATCGTATCAATTCGCATTGATTCTGACCTTAATAAATAAGTTTTTAAAAACTTGAGAGCTACCAATATTATTTGATTTTTTCTCTCTAACCAAATCTTTATTCTTAACATCTTTCAAATAATCAATTCTCACATATAATAATTTTAGTAATAAATTGTGCCAAAGATTCTACTTTTATCATTATCAGTAACAAATCTTTGACATTATCCTTCAATCTATATTGAAATTGATTAATAAGGGTTTTATCATTCTAATCCATGTCACAAGCAAGATTTTGGAATTCAATAGCATATATGGTTGTTGGCTCTGATCCTTGCCCTAAAGATAAGAGCTTAGTTTCTACTACTCTTTTTTAATCACTTTCTCTAAATGTGGTTGTAAATACATTTAGGAATGAATTCAAATTATAAAAGAGTTGCAAATCATTTTCTATTAAAGATGCAAACCAAAAGAGAGCACTTTCTAATAGAAATGTGCCTATAGATTGAACTTGAGTAAATCCATCAAGGTATTGGAAAAGATAGAATCTTAGATAGAGCTTGATTTGCTATAAAAATCCTTGAAATTTTAATCTTGTTCCATCAAACTTTTCATACATATTAATTCTTGACCTTGTCATACTTGTAGAAGCAAAACTTCTTTGATTTGGTTGCACAGTTGATCTACTTGCTTCTTTCAATTACATAACTTCTTATTGTAAACTCTAAACTTCTTTCATATGCATAGGTTTAATACTTCTATGATTCACATTAGAATTATGTGAGATTTGTACTCTTAGAGTATTGAAAAGCTCATGAAGATCTACAATAGTTACAAATCTATTCTCACTTTTGTTGAGAATAGCATCTACAATCTTTCCTTCCATAGACAATTCAAAAAAATTCAAAAAGTTAAATTAGAGAGGGATAATCTGCAACTTCTAATACTAAATAAAAATTTCTATAAAAAAGAGTAATCTACTATCTTTAAGAAAAAGATCAATGTTAAAAAATAATATTTTTGTTTAATGGTGGAGAGTTTGCAACCTTCAAAATACAATAATAAAAGTGGAATAATTCACTCACTTTTAAAATAAGACAAAAATAATAAGTTAGTACTCTTGTCAAATTATTGAGGACATGAAACTTAAAGAAAAAAAATCCTCAATATACTCTTATATCATTGAAGAGAACTAGAAAGTCATTCAAAAATGATATAATATTAAACTACAATAACTATTGCCAAAAACAAGAATACTAGAAAGTCTTGAAGCAAGACTAAGGACTAAAAAGGGATTAAGAAGAGTGAAGAAGGCTTCACTCTTACCTCTATATATACTCTTAACTAAGAGCTATATGGCAATGTCTTATGGGACCTCAAAAACATATTGACTTTGCAAGATACATATCTTAACTTGCAAAGCAAGTTTTTTATATGTCTGCCACATATTTAGCTTGTTTCAGAAGCTACTATCACATGGTTCATTTATTGACCATGTTTCTAACCTACTAATCAATTACAAATATATGTAAAGTCAAAGCAGCATCTATAAAGCTTCTAGGAAGCTTTTCTAGAAGGTATTATGAAATTTTATATACTTTTGCCTACTTCTATCTAATCATATAGGTAATTATTAAAATACTTATGTATATTTGTGATAGCAAGATTTTGGAATTCAATAGCATATATGATGGTTAAACATGATCTTTATTGTAAAGATATAAATTTGATCTTTGATATCTTTTTTTAATCACTTTTTTTAAATTTAGCCATTAAAACTTCTAATTATGAATTTAAATCATAAAATAGTTATAAATTTTTTTCTATTAAAGTTACAAATAAAAAATAAAAAAATAAAAAAATTCCTAAAGAGAAGTGCACCTATAAATCCAACTTAAGTAAATCCAATAGAGTGTTGAGAAAGATGTAATTTTAAATAGTTCTTTATTTGATATAAAAATCCTTGAAACTTTCATCTTCTTTAATCAAACTTCTCCAACATGCTTATCCTTGTCTCTTTTATACTTGTAGGAGCAAGGCTTTTCAAATTTAATTGTGAATTTAATCTACTTGCTTCTTTTAATTGTACAACGACTTAGTGTAGGCTTTAAACTTCATTGTTGATATCTTTAATACACATTGGAATACTACCTCCATGATTGATGTTAGAAATATGTGAAATTTCCATCTTAAGAGTATTGATAAGTATGTAAAGATCTGAAATGATTGCAAATTTATTCTCACTTCTACTAAAAATAGAACCATTAATTTTTTCTTCTATATATAATTCAAAAAATCTATAAATAAAATTAGAGGGAAATAATCTGTAACTTCTAATATCAAACAAAAAATTCTATAAAGAAGTGTTGTCAACTTTTGTACAAAAAGAGACACTATTATAGAATTAAAATATTAGATTGAAGGTAGATGGTTTGCAATCTTCAAAATACAATAATAGAAGTAGAATATTCTATTTATTTTTAAAAACAAGACAAAAATAATGAATTAGTACTCTTGTCAAACTATTAAAGACATAGATCTCAAAGAACCAAAAATTCAATACATTCTTATTTAACTTGTGAGCAATTTCTTTCTCCCATCATTTAGATTCAATTTGATTCTATTGTGCTTAGGTTAAAATTCAACATTAACTAATGTGGGTACTTAAACTATAAATATAAAAAATAATAATTAACTAATTAAAATAAAAATAATATAATATAATGAATATAATTAATCCAACTAAATACAACAAGTTAAGTATACAATTTTTATGATTTCTTAAAAATTATACTTTAATTAGTTAATTTCCTTCCCAGGTTTATTTGATCCTGCTTAAACTCTAAAAATTATGAATAAAAAATAAATTAAATTAAATTAAATTAAATTAGAATTAATAACTAAAAGTTGAGTAAAAATTTTAAAATAATCACAATAAAAGTTGAAGGTAAAAAGTAAAAGTTATAAATTAAAGATGAAGGTGAAAATAAATAATAAAATTAATTCTTTTATCTTTTATCTTTTAAAGATAAAGATGGATGAAAAGATGAAACTTTATCATTAATTATTGGAATGAATAAAAAGTTTTTAAAATTATTAAATAATATTAATTAAGTATAATAAGACAAGTGAGAATTAATAGAGTATATTAGGTTCTAAAAGAATGTGATTGGAGAATGATTAGAGAGGAAACAACAACACACCATGAGTATGTTAAGTTATAGGCAATTACCCTTGTCACTCAAAAATTCACCAAAAATTCCTTGGAACTCCAATATATGTGAAAAGTGGTATAATCAAGGTTAATCCTAGCATGATTTTTCTTTCTTAAATCTTGTGGCTATCCAATCCGAAATGCTTGAGATATGGTTTTTCTAAATAGAGTTGCTTGGACTGCCTTTGCAACACCCTTCTACTTAAAAATTTACTAAAAATTGGTTAGTGATTCAAAGTTAATAACTCTATATTTTCTTAGAACTATACTTAGCAAGATTCTTTTTACAATAAGATTTGATGACTTAACATAAGTATGTATTAAGCTACGTTTTTCCAAAGTTAATTGTTCTAAACTACTAAGACTATAGATCCATCCTCACTCAAAAAATCATTAAATATTTTTTATAACTTGGAAGTTAGTAACTCAAATTTTCTAATAAACTAGACTTTCAATTGCATTCATAATAGTAAGTCTTATTAAAGTTGAATTAGAGGTCACTAAGTTACAAATTTTTGAAGTTAATGCTTTTATGTTGCCAAGAGCAATAGACCCCTCCCACTTGGAAATTTGCCAAAAACTTTTCCAAGCTTCAAATTACTCGTGGCTTATGTTGTTGAAAATCTGGTAACTAGAAAAAGATGAATACCAAATATTGCTTAAATAAAAGAAAAATTGAGTGATTCAGAGGAAAAATACCAAAGTAGGTATAAGGTGGGAGTAAATTTCCTTCAATTAAAAGTCTAGAAACAACATGGTAGGGCTTCGCCTTACAAAAGGGGGAAAGAAAGATGGAGCTTGACCACCCAAGACCTCTTAACCAAGTAGGAGGAGGCCCAAAGGTGGCGGCCATATCTCCACCATCCATATCAAAAAACCCCTAATCAAGATCAAGGGTCCACAATCACTTTAATTCTAAATCCGATTCTAAGATTGGAAATGCCTATAACTCAAAAACTAACACCTTTTTGATAAAAACTAATACCACCAATGTTTCTAAAACACATTTTTATTCCACGGTTGACTATTCACAAGCCCAAATCTGAGTTCTAAATCATAAAAATTAATTAATTTACTAATTTAGTTATAAGTTTTAATTATAATTCTAATTTTAATCATTCTACTTGGACATAAATAAGGATTCTTGCTATCATAGCCATCATGGTAACTATTCTTCAATTTAAACTCCCTTAAATACAACCTCTTAGCAAATCCAAGATCCAATTGCAATTTCGCCTTGAATTAATACACTTGTGATTTTTTTTCTTTTTTTCTAATTTTCAACTCCGAATAGTGATTAAAATCACTAAGAGAGGAAATTACACCATAACAATTAACTCACCTCTATCTTATAGAAATCATCATTAATTTAATAATTAGACTTTATGTTTTTAATCCATTTAAATCACAATATGAAATTTAAGCTTAAATTATCTTAAAATTAAATGAGAAGATAGAGCAATTAGTCTTAAGGGATTTTCTAACCATAATAAAATTAAGAATTAGCCTTAGAGTTGAAAACTTAGATTATAGAGTAATTCAAGATATAATTTTTAAGACTTAGAAGAGAAATTCTACTAAAATTCTAATTTTAGTATTAAAAAAATAAACCAAATTAAGAAAAGAAAATGAAAGATCTTCTAAACTTACTATTTATAGAGTTTTTAATAATTAATAAATCTAATAATTATAAGTATCTACTTAATTAACAATCTAAAATTACAAATAAAATTATAATTAACTAAAAAACTAATTTAGATCTATAAATTAATCATATTAGCATTAAAATTAATAAAAATATGTTAAAATCACAAAAGTGATTATAACTAGCCATTGGAGCTATTAATTGTGCTCACATAACTTAAAAGAATAGATATTTATTCACAATTAATATAGTATTAAAATTAGAATGACTATTATTAAATATAGAAAGATTAAAATATCTTGAAATAAGACTAAAGACTAGAAAGACATTGACAAGAGTGAAGAAGGCTTCATCCTTGCCTCTATAAATACTATCTAACTAAAAACTACATGGCAATGTTTTATAAGATCTTTGATATATATTCAATTTGTAAGGTACATGTCTTAACTTTAAAAGTAAGTTTTTTATATGTGCACCATATTATTAGCTTATAACACTACCTATCAACTCATGCGATATGTGGCTAATTTCTTGGCCAAGTTTTTAATCTATAAATCACTTAAAGACATATATAAAGATAAAACTATGTCTATAAAGCTTTTAAGAAGCTTTTCTATAAGCTTATATATTATCAAATTAATCTACTTTTATCTATTTATAATATCTAAGTAATTATGGGAATAAATATGTATGTCTATAATACTATGGATAAAATCTATAAACATTGCCATCTTTTTATTGAATTGATTACCAAGAAAAGTACTTTTGTACAAAATCTAATTTCAAATGTTACCTAATAAACATCTAGATCCGTCAATCTTTTAGATTTTTGGATCAAAAGTCTATATCTAAATTCAAAAAGACAAACACAACAAAGTCCAATTTTAAACTAAGTCCATTTTATTTCTAAGATATAACCACATAAAAAATTCTAATAAAGTATGCTGGCTAAATAAGTCTCTTTATAGACTAGTTCAATAAGAACAATGTATTCCTTGATATATACAACTTCTTCAAAATAGAAGCCAACTATAGTCTTTACTATCTCCACAACAATAACTACATAACCATTTTCATATTCTACATTGTTGTGTAATAACATTGCCATTAAATAAATGAAGAAGAAAAGTATTTTATTATAAGAAAGCCTAATTAAAAATATATAATAAAAAAATATAAATAAATGATAGGCATATAGTAAAATTTATTAGTATTAGAATTGACTTTTATAAAAATGGATTCTATTTACTTTGTAGAACCAAAAATAAGACAAAATAAGATAGATTAAAAAAATAAAGAATATAAACATATGTAAGAGGAAATTAAGAGTTGATTTTAGCAAAAATTACCTCAAGAAGATAAGAATTGATATCCAAGAAATACAAGTTGCCAACCATGGTCAAAATCAAATCTTAAGGCACAAAATTAAACACCTATAGTGACTCTAGGGATCTTTTGCAAATCAAAGAGTGGAATTTGAGAGCAAAATTAAGAAAAGATGTTTTAATGTTGATTTATGTAATTTTGATTAAATTGATGGATTTTCAAAATAAATAACATTTTTGGTGGATTTGGATTTTGAGAAATAAAAATAAGTTTGCAAATTTTATGATTTCATGAGTTTTGTAGCATGTGTATGGATGAAATTTGGATAGTTTGTTGTTGTGCTTGTTGTAAATATCATGAATATGTGTAAAAAATTTAAAATCAATTAATCAATTAGATTGAAGCATATGAAGCTTTTGTGGGTTATGGTCTCAAAAATTTGAGATTTAGAATCAATGAATGATTTCGAGATCTAGCAATATTTGCTAATTGAATTGAAGCAAAATTTGATGAGAGCAATTAAGACTTGAATACTTACATACAATCCAATTTTTGGAGCAATTGAATGATTTAGCAAAGAAAAATTGATATTGAAAGATCAACATTCAAATTAGAGAAGAAAGACAGCCAATGACTAAGATTTTGGAAGATTTTTTTGCAATTGGTAAGTCCAATTCTTCTCAAATTTTGTATATTTATTAATTGCTTGTTGATTGAAGTTTGCATGAAACTTTAATCAAGTCCTATGGTTCAATTAATATTTATTTAGGTTTCAAATAGCTATAATAATTCATTGAAAGTTACTTAGAATTTTCTTAAAATTTTTTAGGATTTAGGATTTAAAATTTGCTTAGGATTTGGCCTAGAATTAGGAATTAGAAATTTCCTTAGGTTTTGATTAGGATTTTTCTAAAATTTGATTAAGATTTATTTAAGATTTGATTAAGATTTGTTTAAGATTTAATATTTCATTAAGATTTGGTTGGAATTGGTTTAGGATTTCATTAGGATTTATTGAAAGTTACATTAGGATATGATTAAATTTCAATTAAGATTTCTATTTTTGTAATTTTTAAAGATTTTTTTATTATATATATTTCATTAAAATTAATTTACAATTTCTTTATGTTTCTTTTGTAAGTTCTTAAGACTTCTTTTGGATTTAATTAAAGATTGATTAGCATTATTATAATTTAATTGAAGTTTATTTAAGATTCTATTAGTTGTTAGAATCATCTTATTACAAGTTCTATTTTTCCTTCCACTACTAGGTGTTCAATACATTTTTAAGCAAATTTCATACAACAACATTGACAACTTTGTGTTTATGGATTCAAACTCTAGTAAAATAATATGAATCAAGAACCAACTCATAAACCTCTTTGAAATATCAATTCTTGACAAGATCAATTTCAACAAATATTACAATTCAAGGATTATAACAGTCACATCTATAAGCCGCAAATCAAGTCCTCCGATACATAAGAGGCACCCTAGAATTTGGAATTCTTTACAAATGACCCCATAGCTCAACCATCTTTGGCTTCACAGACTCTGATTGGGCAAATTGTAAGATCAAAAGAAAATCCGTCACTGGTTGGATGTTCAAATTAGCATGAAGACCAATTTCATAAGCATCCAAAAAACAACACAATGTCGCAATATCTTCAACAGATGCAAAGGCAAGGGCACTAGCAGAAGAAATTTGAGAAGCCATCTAACTTCAGACACTAACATCTAGAATTCATGGAACTGATCAAGAACCCATTTCTTTCTTATGCGACAATTAGAGCACACTAAAATCTGCTCACAATCCGGTGTAACACGATGGATTTAAATACATGGAGATGTAATTACACTACATGCGGGAAAATGTACTTACAAGAATAGTAGATTTGTTCTACATATCAACACATGATCAGATTGCAGATATCTTCACCAAAGCCAAAAAAAAGAACAAATTTGTCAAGCTTAGAAGTAAAATGGGAGTCAATACTTAAGTTTGTTATCAGAATCCTAAATAAGATCCAGCTTACAAAACCCTAGAAAAACGTAATTCCCTAGCACAAAATGCTCAGCTTCCTCCATAGTTTTAAAACTTTTGTGGATAGCGCCCCTAAACTTAGTCACCTGTCTCTTGCAATCCGTCCACCTGTAGTAAATCCCAGGGCAAAGTCCATGTCAAACCGCGTAGAACCTCGACTGACAGCCAACACAACCAAACTCATCTCCCAAAGAAACCAACTCCTCCGATCGAACCCCATCAAAACTTCCACTGCCTACACGAATTCGCAACAACAAGAAGAGAGCATCCAGATACCAACCACAAACTTGATGAAGTGCCGCCAAGAGGAACCAAAAGCTCAACAGAAGCATTTGAATCTGGTGTTTACAAGTTCATTACATTAAGTGTAAACACTCGCAATACCTTACACATCCCATCTCCAAACCACGAAGATAGACTCACCATCAAAAAAAATTGGATATCACGACGACTAAAACCTACCTAACCATGCATCCTCCTGTAACTTGGTTCTGAAAACTAGGAATACTCTGATTTCGTTGTCTCATCGAAGTACAACTTATCAAAGACTCTAAGTGCGGGGGAGGGGGGGGGGTGTTGGAGATATCCACTTCGAGATTCACAGAATTCTATCAGAGAAGTTCATAGACGAACAACATCCATCCATTCACTTGACCTAGTATATGTATAGTTCCCGTGCTCATCAATAAACAGTGTTGTTATACTCTCAGTATCTCTACATATGTATGTATTCGGTTAGAGGGAATTGTTCAGGACACCGGTTTGCGCCACAGTATATCCTTTCATTGCTCACCATGGCAGGACTAGGTTCTGTGTGGGTTCGTGTGTTGACTGATTTTACTGAAGAATGGTTGCTTGCTTTACAATTATCTCTCTAGGTAGCAAGAGTGAATCAGTCAAAGTTCCAATTGTTCAAAAATTCGCACATAGCAGGTCGGATGTAGCACTGGAGAACGTTGGGAGCGTCGGAAGTCAACAGCCCTATGTCAGGGTTTAGGGTTTTAGGGTTTGTGAGCATTCGCAATTGTGGACTAAGTTGAAAGTTAGGTGTGCAGATTTGGTTACTTGACGTATTGGGTATCATACTGTCTGGTGGCTCAAAAACTGCGATTGTGATCTTATCCGAGTACATGGGGTGCAGTAGTTAGAGTTTCAGTGGAGAGTCAAGTCTGAGATATTAGCACTACGAGTCATTGAGGCAGTGCACAATGTTGACATGATGGCGTGGGGAATTCTCATTCTTAGTCTTATTCAAACTCCTTGAATTGGTGGTTAGCAAATTCCGAAGATACGTTCCAATTTGCTTAGCAATTAATTTTCTTCGTCTTGGAATCTTTGCATCGCTACCTTGTATGATTTTCGGACGCCGATGTCCCGAATACGGCAGTCCAGCTGTTGGTGCGAGCGTTCATCTTCGCTGATTTGTATTTCTTTCTACTTTTCAAATTTTATTAATTTCTCTGGGCAGTACCTTCTCATTGTTCTCGTCAAGTATCATTCAATGGTGCAAATAGCAATCGTTTGGGGTTAAGCAAAGCGCCTGTTGCAGCCACTGAACCCTTGGTAGAGTTTGGGAGGGTATGTTTGCGATGGAGAAGCTTGTCGTCGGGGTGAATGAGGCGAGTGGGATTTTACGGGGTGCAAGGCTTGATTGCCCCAGTGATTCTAGGTCTTCGCCGAATTTGAGTTCGAATGGAGGTTTTTTGGGCTCAAGCTCCGTGCGTCTTGGTGGGCGGATTTTTGGTAGACCAAATTGTTCTCAGGAGTCGAATGGGGTTGCGAAGACAACCAAATTGATTCATTCGCGTAGTTTGGGAGTTTTTCTTGGGAAAGATGTGAACGATCGAGAGGAGGTTAGGTCTGAGCTCATAGCATGGCGTGATGGAGCAAGGGCATGGAAAGCGAAAGATGAAAATGTAGGTTCCACTTCCTATCAGCAGTCGTCACGAAATTCATCGGAATTGAGAAATTTTTTGCAGGGATATGAGGGTTGGCAGGGAGAGAAGCCAGCCAAACCCCACAATAAGATATTTGGGCGGAAGAAGAAGAGGAAATATGGAGAGAAAATGTTGAAAATGCTAAAGGCTCTTGAGGAGAATCCAAGTATAGACGAGGCTCTAGCTCCATGGAAAGGACTGTTGAGGGAGGACGAACAGGGGACGCTACTCGATGAGCAATGGAGATGTGATCGTGCATTCCAATTGTTTACATGGTTTAATGAACTGGAAGGCTATAGGCCCAATACTTGCCACTACAACATAATTCTCAAGAAGTGTGGGAGAGCACAGAAATGGGACTTGGTTCGGAACCTGTGGTCCGAAATGCAGGAAAGGAATGTCATGGCGGATAGTTACACGTACAACACGTTGATTGACGTTAATGAAAAGGCGGGACGCAAAGCAGAAGCAACGTTTTGGTTCGAGTGTTCCAAGCAACAAGGGTTTCTCGACGAAGTGGCGATTGGCAGCCAGATTAATGTGCTCAAGGAGTTTGGAGATTTCCAGGAAGGGAATAAGCTCTTTGAGTCTCTGCCCAATACTCTTGCTCAGCTGACTAGCACATCAGGTATTGAGATGCAAAAGCACTGTCGAACATTTTGTCTTGACGCAGCGGCTGGACTATGGGTACCATTTCGAGCTTTCCTGTTTTGCTAAATGCAGGCATTATATTTGTGAGATTTTTCTTATGGTTTTTAAAAACTGTCTGACGCTCTAGGGATGCATCCTGGTTATGAAGGCAAGGACGCTTGTGAGCAGATTTCTGGATCGAATGGGAGTAGTATTGGCAGTGAAGGAGATGTAGGAACTTGTGATTCAGCTTTTGAACGTTTGGAGAATACTGCAAGTTCATCGCCTAGAGAGAAGGCTTCAGGAAGCTCTGAGCAGTGTTCCGATGATTCTGAACATTTAGAAGCAGAGGCTTTGAAGGCACCCCCTCATCCAATGAAGGTTGACACTTACAATATAATGATGGACCTACATGGTAAAGCTGGAGACTTGGAAAAAGCATCCATGACGTTTAGAGACATGGTAAATGCAGGTGTCGACCCGGATATAGTGACTTATAACACAATGATTCATATATGTAGCCGAGCAGGTCGTGTTCGGGAAGCAAAATCTTTGTTTAAGAAGATCAGTGAGAAGGGTTTGGTTCCTGATGTAGCTTCTTATAATACACTAATCTCCATGTTCATTAAGAGAGGGGAAAAGCAGAAGGCTCTTCAGTATTATCAGAAAATGAAAACAGCTGGTGTAACTCCCGATACAGTCACCTTCCGCATTCTTCTCAAGCATTCAATGCTTACAGCAGAAGGCATTGGTTCAAATTTGGAACTTAGCAAGCATATTACCTCTGTGATGGAAGAACTTTCCTCAGGAATCGGGGAAGTTATGCAAGAGAGTGAACTCGCGCAAACAATCATGCTTAATTTATACAAGAAAGCAGGTCCACGACTCACTTTCTTCAGCTCATTCTTTTGCACCTATCTTCGTTCATGGACTAAGGAAACTTGATTTTAAAGCGTTGAAAGTGTTATTATGTGCAGCTGACAGTAAAAGACTCCGTTGGGTTACATTTCGGTTGTCTCATGTTCAAATAGTGTTTCTATAGTAGGGACAAGTTGATCCCTAGGTAGTGATAGCCTGACTCCCATCTAATTGAATTGTGCATTCCTTCTTAACAGTCAGTTCCGTTGTATGACACCAGGGATGAAGGAGTTGGCGGTAGCAGCGGCTAAAAGAATACGGGAAGCTGGTCTTTGGACAAACTTAGTTTCCTTCAACAGCGTGCTTGAAATGTCGCAGTCTCTGTCAGAAGCTAGAGAAGTCTTTGACAGTATGCAAGAGAAGCAAATCATACCAGATATTTCCACATACAACCGTATGGCAGGTGTATTTAAAAGAGTAGGGCTATATCACGAAGCTTTACTAGAAATTGAGGATGCCGACTCAGCTGGTCTGCCTCTCAACTTACATATTCTGACAACAGCCGCAAGTTTGTATTCACATTTTGAAATGCACGAAGAAGCCTTGGAAGCTTGTAGGGCTCTGCGAAAGTGTGGATCCACCCTTGACGGACCAGCTTATAATGCCATGATTTACGCTTTTGGGAATGCTGGCAGAGTGGACGAAGCTGTACGAATATCGATGGAGATGCAAAACAAAGCAGTAAAGGCCGACGTTATTACTCATACCACAGTGATAACTGTTTACGCTAAGATGGGACTCATGGAAGGAGTATCAAGAGTTTATAAAAGGATGAAAAGAGCCCAATGTGAACCTGATGAAGTCACCTACAAACAGTTGATATGGATTTATAAGAACTCTGGGCGAGAGGACTTGGCGGCCATGATTTTCCAGGAAAGGCAGTTTGCGCGCTACTTGGCTAATTACTACAGAGATGATAATACTGCCGAACTTTCTTCAACGGACACGGAAGAGGATTATGAAGAAGAAGCAGAAGAAGGAGAAGAGGCAGCCGAACCCTGATTCGTGTATCAGCATATTGGACGTCGACAAATGTGGATGAGATTCACACAGAAAGCAGTGAAGATTGGTATGCAGAGGTGTTCGTATATAAGTGAATAGATTGTTTACGTCAACCAGTCAGACGTACTGGACAGTCAGGTATTCTGTCGTTGTCTCTTGTATATCCAGTGCTAACCGCTAAATGGTTATCCTTTTGACTTCGTGCTTGTACGGATAGCTGTCTTTTGACATTTATTACTGGCTGGAAATTTTGCTTCTTGCTTCATAATGAAGTGAAGTGCTTCTGGATCAGTAACATGTTGATGTTAATCAGTAAATTGTGAATTGTTTTGAACAGTAAGCACGGATACGATTACGATTGAGAAGGTTTCGGCACGTGGCAATACTCAACCAGCTCTGTAATTCAACACCGTCAGAAGGTGCAGAGGCATCAATCAACACGAAGAGAGTAGTGATGTGCCCATCAGGTAATAATCTTCAGAATATGGTACATATATTTGAAATATTTTGCGACAGGAGAATGATGTAATACCCTTCAGATCTCGAGTACATCTACCTTGGTTTCTCGTTCGATTTTTCCCTGAATTTTTGTAATATATGTGAGTACATACATTGTCCTGTAATTGTAGCAACCGTTTATGAGTCCCAAGCCGCTCGGGATCCTCTTGCCACCTGACTCGTGCCTTCCTATTCTCAATATTACTGCCCATCGTCTCTGACCTATGAAGTCCTCCGATGTCATGGATTGCCCACATCCACATTTTCGATGTACATACAAATCCTTGCTTACCAGTTTATATTCTTCAAATGTAACAGTCATTATATTTTTTTTTTCTTTGTAGGACCTCTCATGTTTTGATTTGATAGGAAGCTTGTGTGTAAAGTGGAACTGCTGGACTAAGAAACAGAACGATCCGGTTAATATACAAGTTGAGACGAATTTTTCGGGTGAAATCAAGGAAAGCCACATCTCTTTTCAGCAGATCTTCACCTTACAAATGCATTCAAATAGGGATCCATGAGAGGTCACAAGCAACCAAGAATGTTAGACGATGAATGGTCGTCACTGAGAGAATGTTAGAATACTGAGACCAATGTGTACTTTCATGCATTTGTGCGTGTATAGGCTTCAGTCTTGCTATGTTTACCTGGACTTTTAAATCATAGGCTTCTTTTCTCGCTGTTAATGATTCCTTCCTTTCTTATCGCCAAACTTCATCTTCCTCCTGCTTGTTTATTCTTTGTATGCTTCCTGTATGATTGGCACTCCTGCCGATGAGAATCTTCAATTTTTATTTTACAGGTTGTATCGCATCTATTATGGCATCTAACATCTGGAATTTACTTCTTTGAAGCATGCTCTTCTATTGTGATTTGTCAATATACAATTGATTTTCCGTTTCATTGAGTGCTAACTTTATTATAAGTTTGGAGTGGACTGAGTTCCTAGATAGAAACGGAGATTATGCATTGTTTAATTGTGCGGTAATAATGTCTAGACTTATACATCAGGAATCCGGTAACTTCCGTAGCCGCTTGATGTTAAATTAAAATTTGTTGCACAACCACTTGAAATTTGAGTTACAATACGTAATTAACGGTACAAACTTCGTATAGTCTTCCTTGCAGATTTTCGGAGGATGCAAAGATGTGCGACAGAAATGTTTTAGAAATAGATTCCTGACCTGTTTAGATTTCGACTTCAATGCACCTGTCAAAGAGGTATCACCATTCTCAATGGCATTGATGAGCACGAAGTTGCGGTAACACGTTACAGGTAGATTCTGAACGTTAACCTCGTTCAATTGTGATACAGAGTTGTGACTCGATGAACAGATGGGATTAGGAAATTCAAGTCTGAAGATGAATCCTGTTGGCACCATGCAAACGAATGATTCGGGTGCATGCACATTGTAGCCTGCTAACTTAGATTGCAATCGAAGCATTCGGTCACGCAGATCAGATTCTCATGGCTGCAAGTCGGCACGTTTGCTATTCTGAGCTTGACGAACGAGAACCAGGTTCCTTATACCCAACGTAAGATACTCACACCTAAACCATTCAGCTCACCTTCCAATGTTCTACATTGTAAATTGCTAATCTGGGAACAGAATAATTACTTAGGTTTATCAGCTATGTTGACCTCCGTAGTCGGGAATTCCGTGTGCTTCTTCCTCAGCTACATTTCACTCCATGTTGTATCCACACTGCCTCCTCTGGGCAACTTGGTTGGAATGTGTTGACACATTTGA
This sequence comes from Physcomitrium patens, assembly GCF_059467195.1. Lineage (NCBI taxonomy): Eukaryota > Viridiplantae > Streptophyta > Bryopsida > Funariales > Funariaceae > Physcomitrium > Physcomitrium patens. The sequence goes on along the minus strand of NC_143415.1, from coordinate 17,478,271 downwards.
ATGTCAGCTTCGCACCTCTTGGAACTTGGTAAAAAAATATTTTCTTAGCGTTCTTTTGCTTAGAAGTCCAAGACATTGCAAATTGGATCTATCACACCTCCTTGCTATTTCAAACCCTTCTTCAAAGATTCTCAATGACATGAAAAATTTGCTGATTGAATCGGACGCAAGTGGTTAGGGTTTGTTCCAAGGTACGTCAGGGGAGCCTCTGAAAAATGTTCTGTTGAAGAGATTACCTACACTTGAATATCTCTTGAATGGTGACTCCTCGGATTCGACGACAATGGTGAAAGTAGATGCATGGAAGAAACTCACCTCCGAATGATATGCTTAGTTAACAACCTTCCACTAACATCACCGAACCTCACTTCCTTCAGTCATTTAGTTTTATTAATTCTTTCTCATCTCTTTTGTGTCCATCTTTCCCACACATGACAATCGACTTCTCTTGATTGAATACAATGGGTGCTCAAGATAATATTGGTTAATATTTCAAGGGTGAGGCGTCACCTCATGGAGAGCACCGCATGGCAGGAACCCAGTTAACCCACAAGTGTTCTTCGACATCACGATCGGGGGAAAGAGCGTGGGTAGGATCGTGATGGAGTTATTTCACGACGTGACGCCCAACTGCGCAACTAATTTCAAGGCATTGTGCACGGGGGAATGCGGCATGGGAAAAGTGCACAAGAAGCCCCTCCACTTGAGAGGAACGAGGTTCTTCCGCATCGTGCCCGGGTACATGGCGCAAGGGGGAGACATCGTCCACGACAATGGCACCGAGGGGGAGTGCATATGGGGCAGCCGATTTGCCGACGAGAACTTCGAGCGGAAGCACATAGGATGTGGCACCATCTCCTATGCCAACAAAGGCCCTCACACCAATGTTTCCCAATTCTTCTTCGCCCTCGGCGCCTGCCCGTGGTTGGATGGCCGATACGTTGTGTTCGGCCAAGTGCTAGAAGGCTTCGACGTTCTGAAAGCCATGGCGACTGAGGCCGGATCCATCGCTGGCAAAACTACGCAAAAAGTTCTCATAGCAAACTGCGGGACTTGGAATCCTCTAGAGTTGAAGGAAAAAATGAATGCTTCTTTGGACGACTGGAAAAGCTTTTGAAAGAGTAGAAAGTAGAGTAAAAAGTGATGCGGCATGGAGTTGAAACTTAACCATTGTTTCTACATGATGAGATCGTGCTTATTGACTACATATAATACTCAATAATGCATGTACCCTTGAAATCACGGCACGAAGCCATAGAATGGGATTGACGTAAATTTGGTGTGCGACTCTTCAACAACATCCCTTACAAAAATAATACACAGTAAAAAAGAAAAATAAAACCTAAAATAAAACCAATTGCTAAGAATGTCTGCTAGATGTCAAGGATTGTTCCGTTTCTAAATTTGCGGTATATAAAGTCGATACTGGCAAACAAACACAAGGTTTTGTTGGTCAGTCAATGATAAAATATCATTGGGAAAAAAAAAACTGACATACTTCCAAAACAACACCACTTTACAATACGTAAAAAGTCCTTAAAGGCTGAGCATTCATTTGAGTTTACTAAAAATGGTGTTTGATCGCTACAACAAGAACCGGGGCTCTTCAAAACTCCCGCAGATTGTGGAACGTGTGGCACACACAAACTGGGGATGAACTATCCACAAGATCTGCTGAGGGTCTCACAGCAAAATCAGGGCTGCAGTGACTGTTAGGGTTAACCAGGGAAACGGTTCAATGTGACATTATAGCCCCAGATAAGATACAACACATATGCTGTGAATGAAACTCCGCCATGTGGGAGATCTTGAGTTGTCGGCCCGTACCCATAATAGTGGCCACTGTGAGAAGAAGAAATGGCGGGTGGGATTGCTGGCTAATTTAGCTGGACACGATGAGGAATCAGGCATTCCAAAGAGGGTGACGAAGTAGAAGGCGCCCCAATGGGCTTTAATGGATCCAAACGTGGCCACACACTTATCCCTAGATTCTGCCCCATTTAGACCTATTCCCGTATTAAGGTCGCCCTAGCGGGGTAACATGGCCTGGTTCTGCCCCCTCCCCTATGACCGCCGATGGAACCAGTAACGTCAATTTGGTGTGAGGACCAATGAGGGTGGGGACTATAAGCATTGGATTTGGGGGGGGGGGCTCTCTTTTCTCCAATGATTGTGATTTCTTAAATGGATGCGATGGCCACAATGGCGACGATGGTCTGCGGGCTTTAAAGATGCTGCCCCAATTTCAACTTAGATTCAGGGCTTTCTGGGTACATGCAACTCGTCTTCATTTTTAAAAACAAAACCTCTCAATTTTGCCTGTAATCCCACCAAAGCAGCTCATGTTTCAGGCGTTTTTTTAGGTTTCTTCTTGCGACTTGGTTGTTGCAGGGAAGATGCATGACAATGTCATCACAGCATCTGTAGTATGCAAATCAAAAAGTTGATTTTGTCAACATATGTGCTAAGAATATTAATTTGTTGTGCAGAATGTAACCTCAACAGTCAAGCATTGTAACCCTTTCTTTTGTCAAACTAATTTGAGCAGTTCTGATAATGGGTTTATAATGAGAAAATTTCGGACGGCTTTCTGTTTTTCAATTAAAGTTCACACACAAAGGGCATGAGGTAAAATTCGTTGACTAAGTACTAGGATATTGAACATTCTAATATTTCTAACTATAAGGATGAAGTTATGAACCCTGCAGGGTCACTACTATTGTTGAATGTTGAAGGTATTGTTACTGTTTGAAATATTCAAAAGGTCTCATAATCATCATTCCTTAGTTGCTAATAGAAACAGAGAAAATAAGGCATCTGATGAGATTTGAATGAAACCTGCAATTGAGTAGAATAATGGTGAACATTTTAAGAAAACTTATGATTCAGGCGGCTTTAGAAAGTTTACATTCCTTTTAAGAAATACATTGAGCGGCTTTCAGCAGCAACCTCAAAATAAAGTAAACTTGAACCTGCATTTGTGTGTGTACTTTAAACAACAATTATTATATATTTATATATTTAAAATAAAATATCTTTTAACTTTTTGAAACATAAGGTGGTTAATCCTATTGCCAATAAATGGATTCCAAAAAAGAAGATAATTAATACTATCATTGAGGTGGGATATACTTACCTTAGGTAGTAGAATATAATCTCACCTCATATTTTTTTCCTCTCTTCTTAAACCTATTTTGTTTTATCTAATAGGAGTCTTTTATAAACTTTTTTCAGGTATTTTAGTTTATTTTAAGGTCTTCTGCCAATCAAGATTTTATGTTTTCCTTTGATATATCCTGCCATAAATAAGAAACCTGAATCAAATTACCTTATCAATTTTTTTTATTGAATCAAACTTTTTACACAAAGATGAAGTTATTTCATTCTTTCCTATTTGTCCAAAAACAAGATTCAACTATCAAGGACCCAATTACTTTGATTTTGATAATGTTTCCAAGGGTTTCATCAAATATAATCTGTTGAAGCTTTAAAATAGGCAATGGAGTATTTTATAGCATTTTTGTATTAATGTAGTACATAATAGTTGTTTTTCATATTCATCTTTCTTGAGTTCTATGACAGGTCCAAAATCTGAGAAAAACTACCTCTAATGCATTCAAAGAAAACAAGGAGCAACAATTCTCCTATCTATTTCATATTATCTATCTCAAAGCATTTTAAACCATTCTTAAATACCAAATTGTATATAAAAGTATAACCTCTTTTCTTGCGTGAGTTTAATCCAATATTACTGATTAGTTTATATAAAAGTCAAGATCATGGGATCTTCTTGACTTAGTAATTTATATTAGAGATTAAAGATTGCATTTTGTTAAAATATGTTTTAATATATATATATATATATATATATATATAGTATTATATTTAATTGAAGATCATTTTCTCCCAATGAGAAGTTTTTTGAATCAACAACCAATTTCTCCACAATTCCAAAGAAAATCAAAAGTTTTTGTATTAAAAGATTATATTATTAGTATTTAATTATTCTACCTATATCATTCAATGTAGATAGATGCCAAATATATTGAATCTAGTTTTTTGTTTATTTCCATTTAGTAATACATTAAGTTCTTTTTTTAATTTAAGTGATTTTTTATTAAAAATATTCATATCAAAGAAGTATTTTGTAATACTTTATGCATTGCATCACTTTGCCAAAAAATAGGAGAGTGGAGTAAGCAGTTCATACTTGACAAATCTGCAACTAAACTTTTATATCATGTAGGTAGTAGCCATTCATCACATAAGTGGACAATCATTGTTCTTCATGTTGTAACATTAGTTGCTACCATATATGGTGATGATTGGAATAAGTATTGTCTTTACAAATCTTGTATTATGCTCTTGTAATAGGTTGTTTGAAAGATGTGAATAAGTAAATTTAATCTAGTAGTATCATTGGGTGCCTTCCTATCCATTGTCAACTATCTATATAAAGCTAAATTGCATTGGAGGAAAGAAATGAATTATCAACTTGTAGAGCAATTGTAAGTAAATGGAATAGTTGATATTTTTGCTTTAATATGATTGATCTTTTGCTATTTGACTTTTTGATACTTTGTTCAATATAGTTTCAATTGCCTACTAACATCTATTTGTAATCCCTCGATAGATCCACAAACAGCTCCCGTCACAATTTATATTATTTTGGATCAATTTGCAGAGCATATATATTAAGCAAATCCATATCTCCTCACAAAATTTTGTATATTCTTAGCCATTGTGCTCTCTTGGAGCAAAACAAGTGGACAAACAAGACTAAATGGTGGATTTTGGATGAAATCTACATGTATATTTTATTAATGCTAACACCATTCTCATGTTGATTATAATTATAAGTTATCATGGCCTCTTATCTATAAAAATTGATACTTGGCTAAATTTTATTTTGAATAGCTACCAAGTTTGACTCCCATAATTTATGTTTTTAGAAACATAAAATTCTAATCTAATAATATATGAATTAAAAGAATTCCATATTATATTTATTTTAGCCAAATTATTAAGGCCTTATATATTTTACAAAATTATAGAAATCTTTATGCAAAGGCAAGAGTGAAAGAGATGTCATATTGCTTACTTATTAAAGACATGAATCTTAGAAAACTAAAGATAAATATAGTCTTGTATCACTCAAAAAGACTAGAGAATTATTCAAAGATAGTGTAATATTAAACTAGAATAGCTATTGTCAAAGATGAGAAGATTAAATTGTCTTGAAACAAGACTAAGGACTAAGCATTGACAAGAGTGAAGAAGGCTTCATTCTTGCCTCTATATATACTATCTAAATAAAATTTATATAAGAACATTTTATAGGACCTCCAATACATGTCCAATTTGTAAGACATATGTCTTAACTTGCAAAGCAAGTTTCTTATATGCGTTCTATATTATTAGCTTATATAACAAGCTACTCATATGTGTGGTACATGGCTAAGTTGTTAGCCAAGTTTCTTACCTATCAATCAACTATAAACATGTATAAAGTCAAATATATGTCTATGAAGCTTCTAAAACATTTTGCTACATAATAATATCACATCTATATGTATTTACATTCTACGTGGAACTTCTTATCTAGATAAATATATATATCTATGACATTACTTATCTAATTTCAGACTACTTATAGTAGCATCGCTTGGTATTAATACAACTTCTATGATTATTGGTAAGCAGTGACCTTTGATTATTGGTTCAAGTGATTTATAGCTTAATTGGATGATTAAAGAAGAGAGTGGCAAGTTTAATAGATCATTTTGTATGCCTTAGTCATTAAACTACTTATGAAAAATAGATTTAAGGAGGATTGATATTGGCCTTGTTGTTCTTTTCAAGGTTCTAACTCATACTCTTAAGAAGTAAAAGGTTCCTTCCAAATAAATTTTGGCTACAAATTAAATTAGGTTTTATATCACATATGTCTCTAATGTGGTTGTACTTGATATGATATTGGAATAAGTTTTAGAATTATTTTCTTTATTTAAGTCAATATCAAGATAATAGCCATTGATTCCATGAATGGGTGTTTAGCTTCCTTGAGAGATCTTGTTACATTGTATGGCATTGACTTCTACTACCTTCTCTTTGTCTTTTGTGCTTAGTATATTATCAATTATCCACTGCATCCTTGTTACATAGCATCATATAGAATTGGCCTATTTTTCCTCATCTACTATCATATGTCTCATTGTACTAGATGAAGGGGCTTGTGCAAGGGCAAGAGAATCATGCATTAATCAATTGGGTTCTTTTATTATTGGAACACAAAGTGAGAGCAATTATTATTTTTGTTGTATTACTAGAATTTAACCACTTTTAGTAGTCTTCCACATTGTACTTTATGAATAAATTGTCAAAGCAAGTAAAGCCTTTATTTATGGATTACAACTTAATTTCAATTGACTTATTGTTCCTTCTAGGATTAGAATGAGTAAATGCCTTTCATTTTGTATCTTACTTATTCACTTATAATGAATTTCAACAAATTCATTAATATTGGTGAATTTGATAGTGTTAGGTAGGGACTTCCAATTCCTTTGTTATTCTTGTGAAAGTTATCTTATCAAGCTTATTCCACACTAGTAGAGGTCTTTTGAATTGATCTTATCTTATTGGTATTCAGGCCTCAGGTTATTTTTTTATCTTGCATGCTAGTTTTGGTTTTCCAAAACTTACAAAGAGCCTCTAGTAAAGACAATCTAGATAGAAGTTATGGCAATCCTGTAACTGTTGTAGAATTTCTACTTTATAATGTTGTCATTGTAGGAGGAACGATCTAAGCTTGGTTGCTTGGCCAGGACTCCATTTGATTCTTCAACTAGGCTTCTATCTACATTAATGCATGTATATATTTGGAGAGATGAGGTCTGCACATAAGCATTTTTTGTAAGGTTGATTCATCTTTGTAAATTATTTGAAAGAATCTATATTCTAAGGTTTTATGAAGTGACAAGTCCACTTGAATTTTTGATTTCAAAGCTCATAGCTAGTCTTGTATGTATCTCATAGTATGTCAACCCCTAGACAAAATACAAAATAACCACAGTTTGTGAGATTCTTCCTTTCCCACTTCACTCTTTCAAAATCAACCTCAACCTCTATCACTTTCTTGTTCAATAGGAATCTCATGCAGTTGTGGTACATGCCTGTCAAGAACTGTTTGTATAAAGATGCTCTAATAGGGTGTATATTGGTGTTCTTGCCTAGATTGGTTGTTGTAGCCACAAACTCAATTTCAACATTGTCTTTGCATTGACCATGCTCTATCTAACATCCTTCTTTTGACTCCATCAAGGTGACTAGTGCATAGATCAATTGTGTCTTGAGTACATTGATGTAGGATACCATCATTCTCACTCTATGTTACAATATTGTATGTGCTTGACCATCATGCCTCTCCATTGATTGTAGGTCTTCTGGCACACTTTTCTGCATGTTTGTTAACCCTAAAGATAGCAACTCTTAATGAAACAGTTCCACCACTAAAAAATCTATTGACCTCAGTTGAATTGAAGGTGAGAGTGTGAAGATGAAAGTCACCTTCTACTTGCTGTGATTGAACACAAAACATTTCTTGTGGACACAATGCAAGATTTCTGCACTCACAGTTGCTCTGTACACCAGCGTGTAAAGCCTTCCCAGAGCCTCATCATGTCCCACCAAGGCTGGGTTCTAAGTTAAACATTTTAAAAATAAGTCCAAGTATAAAGAATCATGAAAACATAGTTGAATGTTTGATTGGTTGAAACGATTGTGATGTTATTTAGTGCATGAATTTTCATGCAATTATTACAAGAAATGCATATTGAATATAATTTTTTTCATCAATAATAACACGCACCAGCTGTACACCTATCTTCCACATCATCTGACATAATTTGTTCTTTAATTTTTAGATCTTTAAGACTTTTTCCTCTCAAAAAAATTAAAACAAACAATATATGTGAAGTCTCTGTTGTATTGTAGTTTTTAATCTTGATTTTGAATTAATTTACATATTAATTTATTATTTTAAAAAACTAATTATGCATAAATTATTTTAAAATCCACAAGAACAATACATGAAATTTCTTCTGTTTGTATGTATGTAATACTAAATTTATGTATATTCTCTAATTCTTGAAATGAAAATAAATTAATTTAATTGTAAATGGAATACAAGGAATAAATTGCTAAAAATACATATGTACATTTGTATATATATTATGCAAAATAAACTTCAAAGTGCATGTTTAAAAGACTAACTAGTTTCCAACTGATAATAGAGCACAAATACAGTTATTGTCAATTTCTTGTACATGTAAAGCTATATATTTATCTAACGAGCTATATTTCTATTCAAAACAAGGATAATCTAAAGAGGTAGTTGTTTGTTTACATAATATGAACTAAGATTAGTTAAGTGTCATGTTTTGTAATTTCTCTAATAATCCAAAAATACTTCATTTAAAGTGCATTTGAAGTAAATAGTGTTTAAAAGAGTAATCTCAATTCTTGAGATGCACTTTTTCAAGCACCTGTCTGTTTTCAAATTCCAAAATACATGTGTGTAAATTGCAAGTGTATAAATATTTCATCAAACCAATGCACTTAAAAGTAAAATTAAGGCTAATTCAATTATTTTTTAAACACAAATATAACTCAAATACTATGAATCAAAAAATAAATGACATGACTTAAGCTGATACTTGCACACCAAAAGAGGGTTTTTAATCAATTATTAGAAAGAGCCACCCACCAAAAGTGTTCTCTAGCTGGTATGAGATTCCCAATTCAATTCTGACGGATGAAGGATCTTATTCATTCAAATCACAACTTCTGAAAATACAGGTGAATCATAGTTTCTTGTGTTGATTTGTTAAGAATCTCTGGAGTTATATATACTCAAGGTTTTTATGTCATTTAATTAATAGGCATGATCTTTTTGTGAGCTGGATGCCTCAAAGTTGGAAGAGATGGGGCTGCTTTTGTGAGGCAAGCAGAAAGTCAGTTTCAATATGTCCAAACCCTAATTTGCTTCCTTGCTTGCCTCAAAATATCTAAAGGCCACTGGTGGTCCAAGTCATGTGTGTGTATTCCAATTTTCCCAAGAACTTACAAACACCCATTTTGAAAGAATTTCTTTTCGTTTTTCTTCATATTTTTTACTATGTTCTTGTGGATTTCACTAAATCATGAACCAACAAGGATAAGAATTGTGCTATGGCACAAGAAGGCATTGGGTAGTTTTGTTGAAAACTGTCAACATTGCTGGGTAGTAGAGGTTTGTGGTAAATTTTAGCTGTGGTGGATTCTAAAACCACTGGCAGGCTAGATTGTTTGTGTATGGATTTTTATATACATTTTTGTATATATACTAATAAAAAGAACCAATTATAATAAGCAAGCGCATAAGTAGGGATCAGATAATCTGTCAATCTGATCAAGAAGGGTCATGCAGGGGATGTCATTTGGCAATCTCATCCCACTCTGACTCCAGATTGTCTACCACATGAGTTCATGCACATACTGATGTTTTTTCACCTCTTATGAACAAATTTTATGTTTCATAAGGAGAACATGACAAAGAATTAGAAGACGACAACAAGAAATAGGAAGCTGAAGGACATCACAAAGCTCCAAAGTCACTTAGCCACACTTCAACTGGTGTCCAGCCTCTCCAGCTCATCAAAGCACAGGCAAATCTAAGAACTTTCACTCACTGTTACTGATAGAATTGTACAAACAATCATCTAAAAAGTGACAGTAAAATTCATGAACATTTGAGCACGTATTTAGAATTCATTTTTGGTTCTCCTTCTTCTTCTTTTTTCCAATTTATAATATTTTTCTTTTCATGTAATTTTTGCATAACACTTGGTGGCTGCAATTGAGAAAGGATTGAGCACCCCTGTGGATATATGCATCAATAAAATAAAATGGATGGTCAACTTTTGAAATCTTATACCCACAGGTTAGAGGATAAAATAAAATAAAATAAATTATTATTATTTTAAAATATCCAAAACTTCCTGGATTGAAGTCAGTAATCACATCATATCTTTGAAAAAATCTAATTAATGAGGCTTCTTGAGACTTAGGATTGACCTTACCCCACACTTGTATGTACTTGGAATTTGCATGTTTGTAAGAAAGCTCACAAGTAGAGGGATGCAGTTCATAATCTTTGCCAACAATTCAAGGGTTATCAGGGAACACACAAGCAAGCTGCTGAGAAAGAAGTGGAAGACAATTATTGAAAGTGCTGAAACATCAAGTTGAGGAGGATGAGGGTGTATCAAATGGATCATTTCTGGTTGTTTGAACAAGCTTCTTTTTGGTAAGTTGTTTGTTTCTCAACCATCATCAGTTTTTCAACAATTAGTATTTTACAGTAGGGTGTATGCTATTTGAAGTCACTACATCAAAAGGCCTTGTTTATTTACACACTCAAACACATGTTGGGTGGTTTGTAATGAAATGTTGACAATGCACAAGCCAGTACATGTGTTCTGCTAGATAGAGAGATATAACAAAATCATAGAAGCTAACTTTAGAAGGCTGTAATCACTGTGCAATGGTCTTATAATTTGTGAAATATATATATATATATATATATATTTTAAACATCTCATTCTTTGAAGATATATGAAGCAGGATTGATTATGAAATGTTTGAGATCATTTTTTTAATACTATAATTTTAAACAAGGAGTTCAATTTTTTATGTAACAGATTTGACTAAATATATTTGAACTTTTAAACAAAACTTCTAATGTTTCTACAAAATAACTATAGCTTGAAGAGGGTCTAATGTCATGTAGAAGAGAAAATCATCTCATCTAGTGTTTTCCTGTCATATTCCTTGTGACTCATTTTTTTAGAATGCAAAGCCAACCAAGGGATATTTCTAAACTGTAACTGATTACAAATGTTAAAAGTTGTGACTTCTTCCTTTCTCCCCTCTGCATAAATACCCTCCTCAAATCAAATAACATAAATTAATAAGTGAGGACAAGCAAGTGAGGAGGGATTGAGATGGGCATTGTCTGTCATACCAAGCTCATGGCTGCTGCCCATCATCCCAACCCATCTTGAAGAATTATAATAATACTTAGCAGCAGCAGCAGCAGCATGTCAGGGCCAGCCATCTGATATGGACAACAGCTTCTTCTTCCCATGTTGATGTACTTACAGGATCAATCCAATTTTCTCTTTGTTTTTTTCACTGAAAACAGGGGTGCCCAGGGCCTACTTGTGCACATCAGACAATTCTAAACCAATAATAATTGTTTAGTGCATTGATAGTACTAAGAAACTTCATGTGGAATGAGTGCACCTGTAAGATGAACTTGTTTTTATTAATTGTATGTGGATTCAAGTCAGGATTGGAGGTGCAGCATCAACTGGCCCTCCTATGTGCTAGTGGAAGAATGCAAGAATGCAGCTGTTACAGAATAGTGTACAGGCCATTGCCTCAGCTATAAACCTATACACAATGAGTACATACACACACATTCTGGCATGCATGATGGTTGTGCAGGGAGAGTAGTGGGCTATATTTTCTGCCCCTACTGTGTGCAACACCATGTCACCTACTCAGATGAATGAATGATCACACACCCAAATCTTATTTGTTTGTACACCGTTTAAAATATTGCTAATTAGTTTTCTTATCAGTACAGATTAAGGATAAAAAACAGAAATAAAAAATAGCAATTGTATACGTAAAAGTATAAGGTGTTGCTAATATCACCACAATTTGCCGTCCATCACATGTTACCACAATTTTTCCTACTACCACCATAACTTGTCACTCACTTGACATGTTTCTTTAGTTTTATAAATTGAAATTGAAATTTTATTTTTATTTAAAATACATGTATATAAACAACCATTCTAATTTTAACAAAAAATTTAATTCATAAAAAAAGTTGTGGTGACAACAACAAAAACTATGATAAAGTGTGGTGGATGGTAGATTATGGTGATAATAGCAGAAATTGTGGTGACAATATCTATCTATCTGTCTGGCAGTCTATCTATCTGCATCCACATTTACATGGAAAGGAAAGAAAAAAACAAAAACAAATAAAAGTAGGAAGAGAAAGGGTAAAGAATGGCCCAAAGAGATATCATCTGTTTGTATCTGTGAAGAGATAGACACCCAGCCAAACAGATTGTCTTGATGTTGTGTGCTTGATTGCTGCCTTTCTTGTTTTGTTGATTGGTCTGATTGTTGCTGCTGCACACCATGAGGTGAAAAACAAGTGATAGAGACTGGTGGGATTGCAACGTCATCAATCATGGAGGAAGGATTGGAAGATTTTGATTGACGCATCCACGTATTGAAAACACATAGAGACAGAGGATGAGATATAGAGGTATGATAGATACAGTATTAAATAGAAGAATAAAAGAAAAAGTAGAGAAGACAGTTTTGAAGAATGAAAGAAGAGACTATCAAGGCAACAATGATTTGGAAACTGGGTCAATGCCATGTTGTCTTGCCCATCACCATTCAATTTATTGCATGTACAAAATGTAACCCAAAAACTATAAAGAAGATTGACAAAAAAATGAAAGCCCTTGCACACCACATCCCTTGTTCTTAGGCATTGTTGTCATGGTGGGGAATGACCATCTTTTTACTTCTATCTTCTTATTTAATGATTTTTTAATGATTTTTTATTTAATGATTTCCCTAGAGAGGTGTGTGAAGGAACAGAATCTAGAGGAAGTGACAGACCTCAATTTTTTTTTAATGATAAAAAAAAGTAAACAAAAGAAAATATGTGGTTTCTCTCTCTGTGTGTAGATTGTGGTGGTGTGTTGTGGAAGATCATCCTCAGTTTCATTTGCTCTTCTTCTCTTTTTCTTTCACAAAACAGGCTTCACAGGGCTGGTTCCATTATAAAAGCTTATGTTATGCTATGCTGTGCTGTGCTCCTGATAGAACCATCAAAAAGGATTCCAAGTCTCACAATGACCCAATCTACCCTCTATCCCACACCACAGAAAAGAACACTTGGACTCCCACAACTCAAACTCCACCCCACCCCCCCAATGACATAATGGATGGATGGATGTAGTAGATGGATGTAGTAGATGGATGTAGTAGATGTATGTATGAATGAGAAGGATGGTATCAGGAAAGAGGTAGGAAGGTTCCTCCCCTGAAGGTGCTCTGTTTAGTATTGCTGACTACCAATCCAACAGTCAAAGCTGTGACCCAATAAATGCTTTTCAAGTGCATGTGTTTGAGTTTGCCTTGGTTCACAGGATCCCCAGACAGTGCATGCAATGCATACAAATGTTTTGTACCATGGTGAAATGATTTTACATGTATCATTGATATTTTGATTTCTGTTTTTTAGTTATCAGTGACAAGTAACTCAAGAATTATTATCCCACAAGGAAGTAATGTCATTGTTCCCATGTTATTCTAACCAAGTTCGTGGTAAGTTTCAGTGGGAAAGTAGCAAGTGAAAGCCACAGCATGCATCTGGATCACACAATCTACATATTCTCCCAATTCATGCACTGTGAGCATACACTAACTCTACCCACACTATTTGAAGTTATTTCTGTCGTCTTCTTCTCAAGCAAGAGGAAGACTGGATGGAAAGTTCAGGTTGTGGGTTGTCGTTTAAGCTAGGCTTGAATACTAGACCGACTCAAAGTTCACCGCTTACATTCCATCTTCAGCTCCACAGTAAGTGATCAGTGGGTTCCTATGTATTGACCTTGCTAGTGTAGTGGATAGCAATCAAGACATTTGGTGGTTACCCAGTTTAGGGTTCTGTGCTGAAATGTTGTGGTTTTACCCGATTTCAGTTTACCACATCATGACGCTAAATTAATACAATTCCTTTCTTAAACCCTAATTTGAAAATCACTCTTGTGGCTTTCGTGTTCGTTGGATACGGAGAATGTTGAGCGGCAAGCCTGCGATGTCTCCAATTCTGTGTGTCAGAGTTGGGTGATTGATTCCATTGCAATTACCTACCAAAGCGATGGGAGGGATGGTACGCTTAATTGGCAGGCAACGAGGAACAGTTCTGAGTGACGTGCAGGTTTGACTAAATCTCAGATCGTTGGAAGATTGAGAGAATGTTGCTGGTCACACGTTCTTCTTCTGTTGGTGATAGTGCTGCTGCGGCGGCCACTGTAGCTCGCAGCCTTCTGTACAACACCACGAAAGTGGGAATATTATCCTAAGGTGGGGAGAAAAAAAACAAAGCAAGGGGAAACAAAACCATTGCATTTGTAGACGTGTGAGAGAGAAATCTGCTTCTGAACGGCGTTGGCGGTTTCCTTCCTGCGAAGGTAGGCGTGGCGGCGGAGGGATTCAATCCCTGTACTAGAAGTTCCTGTCACCTTCACACAGGAGACTGTTAGAATCTCACTTTTATATATTTATTTTTTCCCCTGTACAAAGACCATTATAAAAAAGGAAAACTTATTTACACTCTTTTTCTTTAAACATTTTATTTCATTTTCTACTTGTTATTCATTTGGATTTTACCTGATTATCATATGCTCTATTTGACTAAACCTGAGTGTTCTTTATTATTTTACTAAAACTTAACAACAATCAAAGAAATCAAGATCTACTCAAATCAGTTAACATTTTCGAATTGCAAATCAATTTCTCCAATACAAATTATATATCTTTCTGAAATATGAATGAATCTTGACCACTTAAAATATGATCATAAGCAACCGATTAATTTTAGAATCAATAATACATATATACCTACATACATGCATAAAGAATTTATTTTTAAAATTTTAAAACATAATTAAACAATACTAATTCCTGCAATCAGCTTTATGAGTAATTTTATAATATTAGATCAGATATGTAATAAAAAATATTTATAAAAGTATATATGTGTGTGTGTGTATATACATTTATATGCATGTATAACTTGATATGCTCAGTGGACAAACAAAATTTCACGTAACAAAGGGTATAAAGTTATTGAAATAGGGTTATGGTAGAAATATTGAGTTACCACAATAGAATGGACTTGGTGGTGGCAAATAATATCAAGCAATCAACCTTATTGAGTTGCAGAGGGATTATTGTGCATGTCTCTCATTTTTTGCAAATGATGTTGGCTGATTGGCTACAATGAACTTCTATAACTTAATAAATTCATAAAATTGTATCAAATAACATATAATAGAAATATTGAGTTACCATCATAGAATGGACTTGGTAGGAGCAAATAATACCAAGCAACATAAGTAATCAAATTAACAAATACCAAGTTGTAGAGAGATTATAGTATACATAATTTTCATAAAAAAACATGTTAGATAAATAAAAAATATAATATATATATATATATATATATATATATATATATATAACATTGAATATGTATACACAAATGACTATGGTATTAATGAAAATTATGATTTTGAAAGTTTATTAACAAATAATACTAATAGTTGCACTAATAGTTGTGGTTTTGAAAAACAATGCAAAGAGTGCATGCAAATCAATTCAGTTGATTTTACAAACAATCACTCTGCAACCCATTTTCTGAAACAAATAATAGCTTACAATTGCATTAAAACGAGTAGGCCCTTTGTCATACATACACTTATACATGGTTAGTCACTTTTATATTGTTTCAGTTTACTCATTTTGATAATTATTCCCATTTTTTTTGTGGCAGCGTGAAGAACAGCTTGTCTACCCGAAGATTTTGAAGAGGGAAGGGGGATGGTGGCCACGTGTTACAGAGGGCGAAAAAAAAAAAAAGTTAATCTGCTGCCGAAAGGCATGAAACTGCCCATTGGATCGTCTCCTTTGCTTCATCTATCCACTACTTTTTTCCTTTTGCTTTTTCAGCTTTTGGTAAAGTTACTAGTGCGTCAAATATACACACACGTAACATATACATGTACATACGTACTGAAATGCATACAATTCGGGAACTCGACCACAGGCGCACGCCATGCGGTTTGATGAGCGGGGAGCATCTGGAAAGATTTTCTAGGGCCGCAGACTAAGTTTGGATAATCGTCGCTCATGGTAATCTTTTTCCTGCGTCTGCTTCAATCGAGAGAGATCGCAGTGTGTGTCAGAGATGTCATTGCGTGGACGGCGACGAAGCCACTACGGTAACGTTCCAACATCGTTCGGAGGAGCCGCTTGGAGCTGGCTGTGGGAGTGGCTATGGTAGATTCTAGCGGAACTTTCACAGCGGATTGAGAGAGTGAACTCGTGACAAGCCTTGCGGTCGAGGGGGTTGACGGTCTTTGTTGTTCGATGAGGGATATGATGGTGTAGGTACTGTTCTCATGATTGTTTCGCCTGGTTGTAGCGGTTGGAGGTATTGGTATTTCGCCGAAGTATTGAGTGATGAAGAAATCGTTAAGAGCCTGTGGCATTGTACCTGCATCAGTGGCTGACACTTGAAAGTCGAGTCGTCGAGGGTTTAGAGTGGACAGGTGCTGTGCCCTGGGCACGCTGCGTTGTGTGAGTCCTGGGTTGCGGGTTTGGAAGCGCGGCTACTTCGACTTGTGAAATTTCGATAGTCGGGAGCGGACAAGTGGAAGATCTCCTCAGATTTGGTGCTTGCTTCTGCTGGAAAATCCGTGTTTTCGTCTATTAATAAGTTTGCGAGTAAGAACTGTGAGTGGGAAGCAGTAGCGTTAGCCTTATGTAACGAACTTGGCGTGAACAAGAAATAAACCCGTGGAGACGTTAGGTGCGAACAACCGAGAAAAAATAGGCATTGAAGCTGCTACTGGCGGTTTGAATATGTTGATGAAAACATATTTACTAGCTTAGCTGGTAGGAGTGCACCTTCTTACTTTCTGTTTCGACTTCGTATCTCCGCCCCGCGTGGTGGGCAGTCATTTCCTTGGAAACGTGATGAACTGCACACAAATTTCAGTTTCTAGTTTATTTTGTACGGTATCAAGCTGTTGAGTGAATAGTATGATTTCTAGGTAACGGAATTCTCGTTAGCCTGTTCACAAGCGTAGACTCTAATCAAGGATCAACTCGGGAGGTTTGTTGAGATTCTGGCAGCTAAAATGTGCTAATATCCCTTAACGCTTAGTGAGTATTTCACACGTTAGAGAACGTAGAGGACTAATTCTTGTCTGAGAAACTGTTTGGGTGTAATGTGTACTACATAAATGCTCAATTGAACTGTGTACAGGGTTTTTTCATGAATACTGAAAATTAAATTGGCTCCTTCAACAGAAAGTAAGGCGAATTTACTTCTGAAATGGCTATAATGACGCGACACATAGTCGAAGCTCTTCCATCCGTCGACGGACAATGCGTGGGAGCATACTGTCCGCTTCTGAAAACTAATCGGTCAGTTGTTGACGTTGGGAGCCCCAGATTTCGAGCACAAAGCCATGGCTCAAGCCCTACTACACGGAAGAAACCCTCAGTCCGTGCCAGTTCGTTTGAAAAGAAAGGCCCGACATGGTAAGTGATTTGCCTGAAACTCAATACGCTTCCTGTCTTGCAAAAGAATTATGAATAGTATATTGGAAGCACTGGCTCGGTTTGCGAAGGTGTCTTCCCTTGCCTTTCTCTTCGCTTTTTCAAAGCATCTACGAACATTTCTTCATCCTGGAAATGTTACTGCCGCTTACTTCTCTAGGTTCTCCTGTGTTGATTACACAGCATTTTCGTTTCGCATACAGTTGGTTGATAATTTTCGTTCAGACTGGCTGGTGCAGCCCCCGTCCTGTAGTTCTTGTAGGTTTGGAGTGCTCATTATTGAGTGCTGCGCTCTAGTATGTATATATTTCTTCGGGTAATATTTTTTCATGTTTGACGTAGCCCAGTCGAGGTGTTATCATTCTCTGAATTCTAGCGGCTAGAAGTCTGGCACGGCTTCGCGTCCACAGCCTGCCGGCAAGTGATGACTGCGTTCCTTTTCAGATATTTAACGCGAAGTCTATGTTTCATGCAGGGTCGCAGCTACAATGTTGCAGAGCGACCTCTTAGTCGAGGTTGCTGACATGAGCTTCCACTTGCACAAGGTACTTTCATTAACCTCTTCACATTCTCGTGTTGCCCTCATCACATGATAGACAGTAATCCTGAATACTAGCCGCTATATTAGCTTTATGTCAGGATAGGCGTCACTGACAATTGAAGCTGTAATGTCAGTGGATTGTATGGTCGTTTTGTTTTTAATTGCAGACAGTTTGTTCCACAATAAGTCTGCTAGTTTCGTACAGGAAGTTCATTATAATTTCGTATTCTGTCTTACTGTAATCTTAGAGCGGACAACTCGACTTAACATCTATCCTTTATATCCTCTTTTTTTTCCCTCTGGTTTTTGAATTCATTTTAGTTTTTTGAAATATTTTTAAGTTCTCAATGCATGAAATTTCATTTGAATAATTTTCTTTACAGTTTCCATTGTTGTCGAGGAGCGGACGACTGAACCGACTTGTGTTCGAATCACGCGACACTGAGAAAGATCACATCAAGTTGGACAACTTGCCAGGAGGGCCTGCGGCGTTTGAGCTTGCAGTGAAGTTTTGCTATGGCATTCCCATTACGATCACCAGTTCCAATGTGGCTGCTCTCCGCTGCTCTGCTGAGTATCTTGAAATGACTGAGGATTTGGAGGAAGGAAATCTCGTATTGAAGACCGAGGACTTTCTGAGCACCGAAGTTCTGACGTCATGGTCTGACTCAATTACAGTGTTGAGAACGTGTGAGTTGCTATCACCTTGGGCGGAAAATTTACAGATTGTGAAAAGGTGTAGTGAGTCTATTGCGTGGAAAGCATGTACCGATCGACGAGGAATTCGTTGGTCCTATTCCAGCGCGAGTTCAGAAGCTTCAAGCCCACCTTCGAAGTACAATGAATCAGCTAAGAGTAGCACCTCATCAAGAGGATTACCTCAAGACTGGTGGTTTGCGGAAATGGCCGAACTCAATCTTACCAGCTTCAAAATTGTCATGGACGCAATTGCTGCAAAGGGAATGCGACACGATATGATGGGATCTGCTGTTCTTTACTATGCTCACAGATGGTTACCAAGTCTCTCTTCTTGCTCTTTAGAAAACCCTGAGTCGCCTGCTTTCAGAGAAAACTCACCTTCAAAGGATAAGAAGAAAAACAAGATGTCATCTGCTTACAAGAGAGAAGCTGGTCACATCGGTGCTTCAGGGCCTGGTCTTCTGGGCGACGCTAATGAAGACGTACTTCCCCACCTTCAAGAGAAAAATATTCTTGAAGGAATAGTTCAATTGCTGCCTCCGCAGAAAGACTCTGTCTCAGTAAGTGGATTGCTGCGCTTGCTACGAGTTGCTGTCATTCTGGATGCTAGCGCTGACTGCAAGGAAGAGCTCGAAAAGAGGTCGGGTATGCAGCTGGATCAAGCTACCTTAAGTGACCTATTGATTCCATCATGTCCTTTCAGAGGTGAAACAGTATATGACGTCAGAACTATTCACCGGTGCTTGGATCACTTCTTGGTTCAGGTACACTTGCAGCATGGTTTCTTAAGTTCAGAATAGTTTCTTGATTCAGTGCATTGGGGATGCAGTTTGTGGGGAACTATGGCTTTGAATCTGCTGATTTTTCATATGCTGTCGAGACTTTTGAGAGCTGAAATCTGGGATGTGAGAGGAAGTGCGCAATGGAAATCTATTTCTTATAATCCAATTTCTGGATTTTAATGGACCTTCTGTATGTATCTCAGGACCATATCCAAACAGTCTCTCAACGGGAAGTGCTTCCGAGCTCTGGTAGAGACAAAAATGGCGATGTGTACGACACTTCACATTTACGGCCGCCTGTTGGTCCTCATACTGCGAAGATGAAAGTGGCAAAACTCATGGACAGTTTCCTGGCAGAAATTGCGAAAGATGGCAATTTATCATTTTCCAAGTTTCAAGCTCTTGCAGAAGCACTTCCAGAATTTTCTCGAATTACTGATGATGGACTCTACCGAGCAATCGACACATTTCTTAAGGTACTATTACAATTGACATAAAGAGGTCACAGAGTACCCATCTTTATCTGGTTCATCAATGACTGAAATGCATTTCAACGGCAGCTGATTTAAATGCTTCCTGCAGGCGCATCCTGGATTAAGCGAACATGAGCGGAAAAAGCTATGTCGTATGATGGACTGCCAAAGGCTTTCGCTGGAGGCGTGCATGCATGCGGCTCAAAATGAACGACTCCCGCTCAGAATAGTTGTTCAAGTACGTGATACTTTTTGTATTCCTTACTAATGAAATTTCTCATCGAATTTCTTCACCTTCTTCTTGTTAACGCTGATAAGCACACAGGTCACTCCTCATGCCCATATCTCGTAAAATGAGCACCTGGAGGAGCGGGCACTGAAACTAGTACTATGCCTATTCAAAAATCCTAGCTTTCTATTAAATGGTATCCCGTTTTTCTGTCTCATGGCTCAGGTGCTTTTCAGCGAGCAATTGAAGCTCCGGAATGCAATCTCTGGTACCACACTTGCAAGAACGGAACATTCTTCAGAATCCCCCTTGCTACAAGCTCCATCATGTAGCTCTACCGCCACAACGCTGAGGCCGACTGTTCCAATACAAGACAGCGTCAACTCCCAGATGGATATCAGAGCTCTACAACAAGACGTCATGTTTATGAAGACCAGATTTGCAGAGCTTCAGAAGGATTACGCACAAGTAATACAACAGGTACCCCAACCTACTGACTTGGGGCAGTTCAGCAGATTTCATGACGTAGGTGTAGTCAGAATGCAGACATTCTAGGTTTGAAACTATTCTACTAGTTGTAAAAATCACATTCCCCATAATCATCTAACTCTTGCAAATCTGTGAATAGGTGGAGAAGTTAACAAAGCAGAAAGGCTCCTGGATGAAACGATTGTTTCATTCCAAGGATAGCACAGAGAGCAATTCAACGACACACCCTCGGTGGAGCAGACCATTCAGAAACTCAATCACATAGCCTGGACACAGCATGAGCTGGCCGCCTCTTGTACAATTTCCCCTACCTGGAATTCTTTCCAACGCCATGAAGAATGAGCGTATAGTGTATTGAGATAATTGAACATGTACTTTTATGTGACATTTAGAATACGAAACCAACCGCTAATTAGTGGAACCAGGTCACAGACCCTCTCACACTGTCCTCGAGACATCTCCGTCATTTATAGGCATCAGACCAGAGTAGTAGGAAGTGGGAGTTGCGCTCCTGGTGATTTTTGAGTATCTCAGTTGTATATTATTCACAAAGTGGAATTTGTATAAATCATGTAGCTGCAGTCAGTCTCCTAGCCGGCTGCTTCCTGGGTGATTTTCAACACATCGAGAGTGTTGTTGGGTTGGAATGTGGCGCCTGTGAACTAGAAGTTCAGTGGTACTAGGTTGCTGCGGGACCTGGACAACAAATGAGCAGGGTGTAATAGCAGAAGGGTGTATGAGCAAGTCATCCATCACCACCCGCTTATCAATGAATCAATGGGTATCATTGTGCACAGCAGTCTAGATCCTATAACTATATAGGTAATGCGCATTTATTTCTCTACCGAGTAACCATTTGAGGAAAGCAGGAATGCTTATTTACCTATTTAATAGATTTATAATTTTGATATTACATTTTATGATTTATGGTGTTAGAGTCAGGTTGCTCTTTGTCATTTTCTTCTTGTTATTCACAAAGAGTGTTTTTCCTTGTCTACATGACCATTTTTGACTCTGTCATTAGCTGGATGTTTTATTTTCTTTTTTGATTGAGAATCAAACAATCAATACTATGCCAAAATCATTGCAATTAGCTTGGCACACCAATCACCAGCACAGCCTACATCAAAATTGAGTCGGCCATCCAGAAATGGAAATTCAAGTCTCACTTTGAAAACTCAATGAATGAATTTTTATATTTTCATTGTCAAAAGATATTATTTTGAGTGTCCCACTTAGCATTCAATCAATGTTGACAAATACACAAGTTGTAGAAATTTGCAATTTCAGCTCTAGAACATGTCATGACTTAGTTTTGCATGTCTCTCCGCATCAAACACAATGAGGTTGAAGAAGAGAAATTCAATATTGTAAAACTGAGATTCTCATATACATTTGGTCTATACTTCAACTCAAAACTTTCTATATGTTCTTTGTGGATCTTGTGCAATAATCATGGTGTGCCTAAATAAGCTTTTCTACTAATGTTAGAATAGATCTTGATTATTCTATTTTTTTGAAGTTGCAAGTTAGTAGTTCTACAAGAGATGTAGTAAATGAGTTGCAAGTGATTCATAGTCATGTAGCACAATTTGAACTTGTAGTGGTGGTAGACCATAAGTGCTCATTGATGCACAAAAGAGCATATGTGTCAAAACTACTATGTTAGGAGGTATTGATATTGTAACACATGTTTTCCAACATGAGCATAGGAAATACCAAGTTATTGTAGTATTGATAAAATGTGAAGGGCTTTATGTGTTACAGGGCTCATATAAAAAGTGAAGTGGAAGAAGCCAATATTGAACCAAAAACACATCAAGGAGCCGCTTGAATTTGCTAAATGCTATGAACATTGAATTATTTGAGACTAGAAACGTGTTATCTTCTTTGATGAGATATTGTCAAGGACAAGAACTCGATGAAAAAGCAATTCAAACAAGTGAGCCTTCACTCAAAGAAAGGTAACAAAATATAAATAAACAAGTATGTATATTGAAAGAGAAACTCGAATGGCTATTGCCAAAAGACAAGAAAACTACAGACCCTTGAAACTAGATTGGAAGCAAGAAAGGAGTTGACAAGAGTGAAGAAGGCTTCACTCTTATCTCTATATATACTATCTAATTAGGAGCTACGTGGCGACGTTCTATAGGACCTCCAATATGTGTTGACTTTGTAGGACACATGCCTTGACTTACAAGGCAAGTTTTTCTACGTGTGGGCCACATAGTTAGCTTGGTCTTCAAGTTAACAACATGTGTGGCACATGGCCAACTTATTGACCACGTTTTTAATCCAAAAAGTCAATTAAAGACACCTATGAAGTCAAAGCAACATCTATGAAGCTTCTAAGAAGCTTTCATATCAAATATTATAGAATTAACTTACTTTTACCTACTTTTACTTACTTCTATATATTTATATATGTAATTATGAGTATGTGTGTGACAAATATAAATAAATTGATTTTGTTTAGTTGGTTGCAATTAGTATTAGATTTATGATAGACAATCTTGTAATTCAAGATAGTTTCAAGAAATAGTAAAGTTTGTTGGTGATTTGGTGATGGTGTGGAGTTGCATAGTATTCCAAGGTCTTAACATCATTTATAGAATTGAAAGAATAATGATTCAACATCAATACAAAAAAAAATTACAAAGAGATTTATTATACCCTATGGTGGCTTATAATCTCGATCCTTCCCTTTGATTTTTTAGCATGATAGCAATTCCAAACATACAACAAAAATTATTTGCTAGTAGTTGACATTACAAAAGTTTAATATTTTTTAGTGGCTTATGTAGTTTCTTGATCTAATTTCAATTGAGCATCTATGGATTGAACTAAAATGCCATTTCATTTAATATCAAAGTGCTCCAATAAGATTATTAGAGTTGTGAGAGCATATTGAGGAATGTTGGGCTTCTATTACATTAGAGGAGTGCAGAAGGTTGTATGAGAGCATGCAAAAGCAAATCCAAGCTATTTTAGTTAATAAAGGCAAATACACAAAGGATTAAGTTATTTTATGATAGAAGATACGTAAGTGAATTAAAAAACATATTCTTTGTTAAATATAATTTTTTTGTACATATTAATATATATATATATATATATATATATATATATTATTAAAATATATTATGCTTAAACTATTATATTGGACAATTTATGATTTGTGATAATCTATTGCTAATTTTTATGTGATTCAATAGATTCTTTGCAATGGTTGAAAGTTAGACATACCACTACATCCATGTCTTTTGAATAGATAGAAGTAGATAATTTTTTTTTAAAGAATTTACTACTTATTTGTAAATATATAGAATTTTCAAATAACTTCAAATTTTAAACCTTATAATGTGATGTAGTATTAAAAATAACTAAAAATAAGTATTAAAAAATAAGGTATATATTTTTAAAAAGTATGATATTCTTATTTTTATAGCTGAGGCAATAAATGCAATTATACAATTGATCAACCTTACTTTTTTTAAGATAATAAAAAACTTGCAATTTTGTATTTTTTTTGAAGTAAGAAACTTGGTTTGAGTAATGTTAAAATCTTTGATTGCTTCTATTATATACAAATAGATAGTATAAATTAATAGAATTTTTATTCTTAATTAAACTTAGAAAATTATGTTGGAATAGATAAAAGATCAAAAGTGTATCAAGTATTCATTATTGAAATAAAAAAATGTATAAGTTAGTAGAAATATTTTTTTTCTATAAATATATTAAAAAAAAATATTATCAAAACTTCTTAAGTACCTATAACATTGACACTAAAAAACTCACTAACAACTTGTAAAGAATTACATTCAAATTTATAATGAAGATAAATAAATACTTAATTAAAAAATAAAATATATACCTAAAGCTTATATCTTTATAAGTTAAATGATTTAGAATTGTTAAATAATAAATCAATCACAAATTTAGTATATAACTTATTAAAATATAATAAAAAAAAACTTTCTATGGTACATAAATTAGAAAATTATTTCTTTTATTTAAAATTACAATCTATTATAGTTTTTTAATGATTAATTTAACTTATGTCATCATCTTTTAATTCTTTTAATTCTTTTAAAAGGTGAAAGAACCATTTACTTTTAAGATTATGTATTATTATTTTTTTTATAATTTATAATATTTTTAAAGCTTAATAATTAATCTTTATTAGATTTATTATTAGACTTGAATGTCTTTAGTATAATATAATCAACAAGTCAAGAGACTTTACACAATATATTGCTTCAAATAACAATCTTATATAACACATCTTTACATAATACATCAAATTGCACGATGGCTCATAATGTACTACCTCTAGATTATTATTTTTAATTAATAGGCTACTAATACTTCTATTTTTTTTCATAGGATTTATATAGATCAAATTTATAATGTTAAAATTTGAGACTCTCTTCCAAATTCTCAAATTAAATTGCATTCATTTTCTTAAAATTTAAGATGGCTAGTCAAATTTATAGATTATGAATAGAAGTTATTGAATATTTCTACTTCTAAATTTAAAAATTAAAAAAAATTAGATATAAACAAGAGGGAATATGATATCATAAAGGTGAGACTAAGTGAGTTTATTCTAACAGTACTTGAACAATAACTATATTAGATTTGAATAATTTTCTAATTTTAATAAAATAAATATACAATCTAAAGTTGTAAGTTGATTACATTCTTTAAAAGAAAAAAGAAAATAACATATTAGTTATTTATAATTAAAAAACACTTTAGACTGATCATATTAAAAGTTTTATTTTAGTAGCCAAGTAGAAAATTATTTATATGTTAATAGTATTGATTGCTCAAAGAAAGTGAAGGTTATATTCTATGGATGTCAAAACATCTTTCTATGAAGAGCTAAACAATAGTATATCTATATTAAAAAGCTTCAAGACTTTAAAAAATATAGTTTTGAATATCTTTGTGTATAAATTCTAAAATAAAATAGAAAGTCTTAATAAAGTCTTAAAAGCTTTATATAATAAAAAATTACTTTTATTTTCTTTATTTTATCTTTTAAAAAGAAAATTTTGATTTATGTTTGATAAAAATGCCACCAAAAATTCTTTTGATGGTCATGTGTATTAATTTTTCATTTTTCATTTTTTTTTTTTTTTTTTTTTTTTTTTTTTTAATTTTTTTATAAGCAACTAATACACAAAAGTTTAGCAACTCACAACCAAATTAATTTTTTATTTTGTAATGTCCAAAATCTCAAAAAAAAATTATATTATATCTTTAAGTAATAAGTGTAAAAGTACTTTTCAAGATATTCTTAGTTCAATCTATGTATTTATTATAAATGCTTGCCTTTCTTAACATGTTGGATTATAATCTTGCAGGTAATTTTATAGTAGAAAAACAAACTAAAGCTTGCACTTGACATAGAATCTCTACTAATAGATGCCATTAAATATTATAACATGGTAGAAAGACTAAATCATCTTACTTATATTCAATATTTTTTTTGGCAATTAATATCATCTATGATTTCTTTCAAAGCTATATAAACTACATCTATCAATAATAAATTTATTTATTTAATATTTAAATTAAAAATATTATAATTAGACTCTATATAAAAGCTCTTTAAATATTAAGTTAACTAGTATTTTAGGCACTATAAAGAAAAGAGATTTTCTCAATGGTTAAATAATAATAAAATTTGTATTTAGAATGGGAAGTTTCTACATTACATGAGCTTTGTAAAAACACGCCATTATAGCCAACTTTTCAACAAAAGCTAAGTCTATGGAGCTCTCTATATAAGGAAATGAAACAACTTGAATTTAAAAGCTCACAAAAGAATTTGCAATCAAAATTCTCAAAGCAATTACAATCTACAATGACTACTAAGGATCTGTTTGAAAGGCAAAAACTCTTAATATTAATATGAAAACCAAACAAATATAAACACATTATCACTATATAAATAACAATTACTAAAATTGGACAAGAAATCTACTTAAAACTAATAGAATCTTTGTTAAGTATAGCAAAGTGTTTCAGTCTTATGACATCAAATACAATCCAATAAGCAAACTATGACATCTCTGCACCAAATTCCAATCACAAACCTTCTCCCTGCTTATTTCTATCAAAGCTCTTCAATATTCATTTTAATAAATAAAGTAAAACGTGTTAGTTCTCTAAATATATTCTTTAGAGTTACATACTTCCAACTGTTAAACCTAAAAAGTACGCACACTTGCAGTTGTCAAGGCCAATTAACATCATCCTCTATCCACAAGCATTTAGACATCACCACCTTGCACTAGTAATGGCCATATCTTACGTTGCCTCAAGGAATAACCAATTAAGTAGTCAACAGGAAGTAATTTGGACAAAAATATAAAACGATTATGTCACCATATACAAAAAAATCAGAAGTTTTTCAAGCACCAAAAACACATACAGCATAACAACTTCCATGAACATCATTCACACTGCCGCACTTACTATTTCGAATACACTTACATCTGACCAGCAAAGTAGAAGCAGATAAAAAAAAAATAAATCGTGGCTTCCACCTCTAATATAATGAAACAATTAAAAAGACTAAAACAGCTGACGATGCACTACAGTGTAAAGACTAAATGCAACATACATAGTTAAATTACCGTACAGCAAAACTGTACACATTCACTGGGCTCTAAATGACGTTAGGGTCGTAAATGTGTGTTACGTAAATTGCACAAGTCAAAACCAAAACAAAGCGACTAAGCGAGAGCGAACGCTGGTGGGAAAAAACCCATATGATTTTGGTTGGTCCATAATGCGGCGAGGCTACAATAAGCGGGGTCCTAAAATTTGGTTATAATTTATTTAATATTTTTTAGAACTATCAAGGTTTATTAATACATTATTTAAGACTTAATTAAGATTTGATTAATATATTTTTAGTATTTACTAATAATTTTTTAATATTAATTTATAAATTTTTAAAGATTTTTCTTAAAAAAATTCAAAAATTTTTATTTAAATTTCTTTTAGAATTTATTTTAAAATATTTTGAAGATTTCTTTATAATTGCTTAACAAAATCATTGGGATTTCTTTAAGTATTATTTACGATTTTTTAAGGATTTTTGTAAGATTTTTTAAGATTTAAATAAGACGTGTCAATAATTTTTTAGATTTAATTATGTTTTATTTTAAATTTTATCAAAATTTTAAAATTCTTTGTTTATTACAAATACAATTTATCTTTTACATCTATATTCCTTATACATTTCTATGTTAGTTTTTACAAAACATAACAACGTTGTAACAAAAATTAAGATATTGAAGAATAACTTGTTCTTTTTTAAATAGATGGAGAGATACAATGCATTTGGTATCATGATCTTAGACGTGTCTTTCAATGATTAGTGATATTATTGGAAGTAGAAACCACTCTTAATAGTGTTTTAATTGTTTTCTTTATAAAAAGTTATGAAGGCTTCAACATTAATCAAATAACATAGTCTTTTGACCTTGGCATGAAATACAAGTAATAATTGAGAAGACCTATAAATTACCTTTGAATGAAACAAAGATTAAAACATGTGACAAATACAATTTGCTCCATTATAAACTTCTTTAACATGTAATCACTACTTCTAGTAGAACTTATTTTTAGAATAGGAGATAATCTCATGGACATATATATTATACTAGTATTTACTTAGATAAGAGGAGTTAAGTAGAAGTATGAAAATTTAATAATATCTTGCAAGATGGCTTCTAAGTAGCTTCACAAATGCAAATTTTAATTCTTAAGTATTTGTAGGTGATTTTTATGTTGAAAAGTTAACTATCAAGTTGGTCACTTATACAAATTAGCCATGTGGCAAAGATATTAAAAACGTATGTTATAAGTTACACATATGTCCCGCAAGTTGGATACCTGTTGATTGACATATACAATGTTGCCACATAGATTATTAGTTAGATGGTATATAAAAAGACAAAAGTGAGATCATCCTCACTATTGTTGATTCTTTTCTTCATTCTAATCTAATATCAAGAACTTGTAGCTTTTTTTAATCCTAAAAAATGGCCACTTTTTCTTTACTTTTTCTTTTCATTTTTTATTTTTCTTTTCTTTTTTTAGAAATTACATAATTTCTTATTTTGATTATGTAACTTACTTTGACACACATCTAATGTCATTAATTACATTCTTCAAGTTGTTATTCTTAATAATTCTATCAAATATCTATATTATTTTTTCTAAGTTTTGTCAATTTGCTAATAGTGTCATCAAGTTGTAATTCTTTATAGTTCTAAAATAAAATTAGTTGGCTTGCATATTAAAATAACTAAAATTGGTTTAAAAAAAAACTAGAATAAATTATAAAAACCATTATATGCACACATTGTAAAAAAGAATTAAGGCATTGCCATTTTGGTATACAAAACACATAGATTATATAAATGCAATCCTAGATAACAAACGACTACAATTTATTGCATGAGAACATGTAAATTACTAAATTACTAGTTTATATTCTTCTAAAATTGAACACAATAAATATTAGAAAGGCAAGTTATTCTCAAATCATAATCAGAAACCTAGCAAAAACAAATTTTAGATTTCATTGATAGTACCTGTATAATATGGTGTTAAAGAGAACAATAAACTTATCCAAGCAGAAGCGCCATTTGTAAAAGTCATGCGACAGCAGACAGAATCGTGGGTGGCTGCTGCCTGAGAGATTGTGACCACATCGAAAGCGTTGATGGGTTGGACAGTGGCGCCTGAAAAATAAACGATCGGTGGCATCCGGATGCTGCGGGACCTGGGCGCCTCATGAGCAGCGGCACGGCGGCTGAGAGAGCGAACGCTGGTGGGAAGAAACCCATATGGTTTTGGTCGGTCCGTGGCGCGGCGAGGCTAGAATAAGCGGGGGGGGACGCAACGACGGTAGATCCTTCTGGTTTTACAAAATGATGAGAGGAGGAGTCGCGCGTCTGCGCGAGAGGTGCCCGCCCCAAATACCTTGTTACAAAGGGCAACCCCCCCCTGTCTGACCCCCCCATCCCCCGACCCTCGGTGACCGAGGGCGTGTGATGAATCAGGAGTGGAATCGTAGTGTAGGATCTCGCATCTCGAGAGCAAAAACAGCGGAGGCAAGGCCCAGCACGCGCCCACTGCGGAGAGTGTGTTGAGGATCCCTCCGGGCGCGCCAACCGTCACCGTTGGGGCCATGCGTGAGGGTGAGCATTTGGTGGGCTTGGCAGGCGGGTGTGATCATGGAGCTGAAATTCGGCAGGGATCCGCCCAAAGGCGTGCGGAGCGATGGTGCGATGTTCGCCCATGACGGTGGGCGGTTGGCGAGCGGAGTGGATGGATGTTTGTCCGCAGCCCCCTCCGGGGACTCGGGGACTGCGAGTCACGGAGGATGGGCTCGGTTTGGGTGTGGCAGGCACAGGCAATGTGACGGTGAGAGAGGGGGTGACGAGGGAGGTGTTTGGGAGAAGCAAGCAGAAGGAGCAGAAAAAAAGCGTGGGGGATGAGTGAGTGGAGACGCCGGGTATCGATCCCGGTACCTCTCGCATGCAAAGCGAGCGCTCTTCCATTTGAGCTACACCCCCAGATGGCCCGTGGGGCGAGAGAGGCTCGAACTCTCGACCTCAGGATTTCTCGTAGCTATGAGACCTACGCGCTAGCCAACTGCGCCACCGCCCCGATGTTGACACCGCCGCACGCATACCCACAGTCATACCCTGCACCCGCTCCCCACCAAACACACCCACCCCCGCTCTTCGCCCCCCTGCCCTCCTCTGCACTTGCTCTTGCACTGCCGCCCTCCACTCTCAGCAACCCTGCGCCACGCGCCGCATCCAGGCCCCCTGGGGGCTCCAAAGCTTTGGAGATTCCTGCCACCGTCATGTCTGGCCTTTGCACCCTCCTACCACCTTTCCCTCCCTCCCCCACGCGTTTCGCCCCTCAGTGCCCTCGACCCTCCCCCACAGCTCTCCGGTCCATCCTGTCCGCCCACCTCGCCCCCACTTCTCTCTTCTCACGTAACCATCGGCTCCGGAATCTCAGCTTGAGCTGGGCCTAACAGTTGACCATGCTCACAAACATCATGGATTCTGCATCCGCTGAAGCCCAGACATGTTTGCCAAGACTGCAAGATGTGTTCCAACACATTTTGGCTTGAATAAAACGGCCTTTTTTCCCAAAGTCAAAACAAAGAGAAAGCGGAGATCTTTGAAGAATCCGTCGAAGTTTACATTTATCCAACGAAAATGTTCCTCTATACAACCTCAGGCATTGCCTTCCAACCACAACGCTGATGTGGCAAAAAATTACCAATTCCAATATATTATTTTACTCCTAAACAAATCCATTACTGCTATCAATCATGGGTATATTTATTACAATGTTATTTGTTTTTTTGGATTCAAGTTCAACATTATTTTTACTTTTCTGGTGTAGTTGGCACTCTTTGGAAAAAGATGAACAACAATACAAATTTATTGTGAATTTATTCCACAAGACACTTCCTACACCAACAACTTACACATGAAAGCGCAACACCACCAAATCTATAGGGATTTTCCAACCATTGATTCCATTGTAATTCAAAGTTCAACAATCTAAAATCATGAAAGAATCAAAAGTTGGTCAATCTTAATTATCCCTTTTGATCTCCAAATCTCTTGTATGAGTTACATAGGGCCTTGAGAAAGTATAACTTTGAGTAACCAAAGAATATGGAAATTGAGAACAATAAGACTATGGACCATAATATATATATATATATATATACATATATTTACTCAATATTAGTCTTAATCTTCATATGCATCTCTTTTTATCTTTTTAAATTTGAAAAGATATTATTTGTTTCTTATTTTTAGAAGATGTTGATATGTATTGTCCCTTGCAATGTAATTTGTTACTTCATTTGTAATCTTATATATATATATATATATATATATATATATAATGATTTGATTAGGATTCAAGAAAAATATATAAGATAAAACTTTGTATTATACACCTTCAATTTTTAATAACAAAGATAAAATAATCTTACAAGATATAAGAGATTCAAAAGACTATAATAAATAAATAAATTAATTAATTAATGATAAGAATTTAATTATGTAATTTATAACTAAAATATGGTATTTTATTATTTTAAATTATACATTAATTGGCAACAATGCTAAAACTTTAAGACAATTTTTGTAGCTAAAGTTTGGATTTTATATTCTTAAAGCTAATTAGAAACTTATCAAAAAATTTATAGTATAAGAACAAGAAAAATAGGTATCTTTATTTTTCTATGTAAAAAAATATTAAGTCTTGAATATAGGTACTATTAATAATAATTAGATACTACAAAGTTTTTATCATTATTATTTTTAATAAAAGTGAAGGATGTCATAGGATACATTCTCTAAAAAAGTTAGAGTTTTCATTCTTGCAATGTATTAATTATATATACCAACTAAGTCAATATGAGCTAAAATAAACTCTACTAGTTAGAAGTTTTTTCTATTTCACAATTAAT
This sequence comes from Physcomitrium patens, assembly GCF_059467195.1. Taxonomy (NCBI): domain Eukaryota; kingdom Viridiplantae; phylum Streptophyta; class Bryopsida; order Funariales; family Funariaceae; genus Physcomitrium; species Physcomitrium patens. Next base: position 17,446,020 of record NC_143415.1, on the reverse strand, counting down.
AAATTAAATTTTTGAATTTTTAGGGATTATAGCTATTAATTAAATCCTAATCAAATCATTCTTTCTTCTTTCATACTTGAGACATAGTAGAGAATAAATAAGATAGCTCCGCAATAAATGATTCTAGGTTATTATTTGAAACAGATGAATAATGGCTTGTTTTAGATATATCTTGGTTTAAGAACAAAAATTTCTTAAGTTTTAACAGCCTTTTAATAAGACAAAATAAAAAATAAAAAATATTCTTATTTTTATTGTATGAAAATATAAAAGATCACAAATTTGTTTTTAGAAAAATAAATAAAGACATCATGTATTATGATTGTATTGAGTAAATGTTTTGAATTCCATCTACATGAATTTAAAATCCTATGTTCCAATACCTAATCAAGCCATCTAAATTATGTCCTCCAAAAATAGAAATATTAAACACACAACTTAATTATTGATATATATTTTCAAAAACCAACCATACACAAAAAAAAATTTAAGTTTTTCATCTATGATAAGTAGATAAGAAGGTATAAATTCCATTTGCATTAAAATTGAGAATCTATTTTTTGAAGATGGACATACCTATTGTGATGCAAAAGAATAATATAATGAGTAATTGTCTTAAAATTTTCTTCAAGTTTGTCTTTATTTGGAAGTATCATTTTTTTTAGGTGATTGTCATATACTCTCAATTCTCTTATTCTATGGTTGAAAAAAGCTAATTATTATTCAAATTTGTTCTAGCAAGGATTTTTTCTTATATAGCATTTAAGGATGGCATGTTTGAAAAGAAAATCCATTTCTACCTTCATAATATCTTCACTTCATTTTAATTTCTCTTACTATAGTTGATTCTTTTGTATTGGAGTGATTGTAACTTAAAGTAAGAAGTGGTGTCTCTTCAACCACATCTTTAATTGAAACATATTAGGAGCATTCTGTTGTTGATTTAAGCACCTGTTTAAAGCATATGGTGACTCTTTACAACATCATGAGTAGTGTTCTAAATTAATAAATAAATAAAAGCATAAAGAGGAACATTTTCATTGGATAAATGTAAACTTCGACGGATTCTTCAAAGATCTCCGCTTTCTCTTTGTTTTGACTTTGGGAAAAAAGGCCGTTTTATTCTTGTAGCCTTGTTGCCAATTAATTTGTATTTTAAAGCAATATAATATCATATTTTGGTAACAAATTGTATAATTACATTCTTAGTTTTTATTTACTTATTTACTTATTGTAGTCTTTTGAACCTCTTATATTTTGTAGGATTGTTTTACCTTCATTATTATAAATTGAAGGTATGCAATACAAAGTTTGTTATCATACATGTTCTTCTTAAAAAGATTAGTCTTAATCTTGATATGCATCTCTTTCTATCTTCTCAAGTTGAAAAGGATATTATTTGTCTCTTGTTTTTAGAAGATGTTGGTGTGTATTATTTCCTTATAATGTAATGTGTTTCTTCATTTGTAATCTTATATATATATATATATATATATTATGGTCCATAGTCTTATTGTTTTCAATTTCCATATTCTTTAGTTACTCAAAGTTATACTTTCTCAAGGCCCTATGTAACTCATACAAGAGATTTGGAGATCAAAAGGGATAATTAAGATTGACCAACTTTTGATTCTTTCATGATTTTAGATTGTTGAACTTTGAATTACAATGGAATCAATGGTTGGAAAATCCCTATAGATTTGGTGGTGTTGCGCTTTCATGTGTAAGTTGTTGGTGTAGGAAGTGTCTTGTGGAATAAATTCACAATAAATTTGTATTGTTGTTCATCTTTTTCCAAAGAGTGCCAACTACACCAGAAAAGTAAAAATAATGTTGAACTTGAATCCAAAAAAACAAATAACATTGTAATAAATATACCCATGATTGATAGCAGTAATGGATTTGTTTAGGAGTAAAATAATATATTGGAATTGGTAATTTTTTGCCACATCAGCGTTGTGGTTGGAAGGCAATGCCTGAGGTTGTATAGAGGAACATTTTCGTTGGATAAATGTAAACTTCGACGGATTCTTCAAAGATCTCCGCTTTCTCTTTGTTTTGACTTTGGGAAAAAAGGCCGTTTTATTCAAGCCAAAATGTGTTGGAACACATCTTGCAGTCTTGGCAAACATGTCTGGGCTTCAGCGGATGCAGAATCCATGATGTTTGTGAGCATGGTCAACTGTTAGGCCCAGCTCAAGCTGAGATTCCGGAGCCGATGGTTACGTGAGAAGAGAGAAGTGGGGGCGAGGTGGGCGGACAGGATGGACCGGAGAGCTGTGGGGGAGGGTCGAGGGCACTGAGGGGCGAAACGCGTGGGGGAGGGAGGGAAAGGTGGTAGGAGGGTGCAAAGGCCAGACATGACGGTGGCAGGAATCTCCAAAGCTTTGGAGCCCCCAGGGGGCCTGGATGCGGCGCGTGGCGCAGGGTTGCTGAGAGTGGAGGGCGGCAGTGCAAGAGCAAGTGCAGAGGAGGGCAGGGGGGCGAAGAGCGGGGGTGGGTGTGTTTGGTGGGGAGCGGGTGCAGGGTATGAGTGTGGGTATGCGTGCGGCGGTGTCAACATCGGGGCGGTGGCGCAGTTGGCTAGCGCGTAGGTCTCATAGCTACGAGAAATCCTGAGGTCGAGAGTTCGAGCCTCTCTCGCCCCACGGGCCATCTGGGGGTGTAGCTCAAATGGAAGAGCGCTCGCTTTGCATGCGAGAGGTACCGGGATCGATACCCGGCGTCTCCACTCACTCATCCCCCACGCTTTTTTTCTGCTCCTTCTGCTTGCTTCTCCCAAACACCTCCCTCGTCACCCCCTCTCTCACCGTCACATTGCCTGTGCCTGCCACACCCAAACCGAGCCCATCCTCCGTGACTCGCAGTCCCCGAGTCCCCGGAGGGGGCTGCGGACAAACATCCATCCACTCCGCTCGCCAACCGCCCACCGTCATGGGCGAACATCGCACCATCGCTCCGCACGCCTTTGGGCGGATCCCTGCCGAATTTCAGCTCCATGATCACACCCGCCTGCCAAGCCCACCAAATGCTCACCCTCACGCATGGCCCCAACGGTGACGGTTGGCGCGCCCGGAGGGATCCTCAACACACTCTCCGCAGTGGGCGCGTGCTGGGCCTTGCCTCCGCTGTTTTTGCTCTCGAGATGCGAGATCCTACACTACGATTCCACTCCTGATTCATCACACGCCCTCGGTCACCGAGGGTCGGGGGATGGGGGGGTCAGACAGGGGGGGGTTGCCCTTTGTAACAAGGTATTTGGGGCGGGCACCTCTCGCGCAGACGCGCGACTCCTCCTCTCATCATTTTGTAAAACCAGAAGGATCTACCGTCGTTGCGTCCCCCCCCGCTTATTCTAGCCTCGCCGCGCCACGGACCGACCAAAACCATATGGGTTTCTTCCCACCAGCGTTCGCTCTCTCAGCCGCCGTGCCGCTGCTCATGAGGCGCCCAGGTCCCGCAGCATCCGGATGCCACCGATCGTTTATTTTTCAGGCGCCACTGTCCAACCCATCAACGCTTTCGATGTGGTCACAATCTCTCAGGCAGCAGCCACCCACGATTCTGTCTGCTGTCGCATGACTTTTACAAATGGCGCTTCTGCTTGGATAAGTTTATTGTTCTCTTTAACACCATATTATACAGGTACTATCAATGAAATCTAAAATTTGTTTTTGCTAGGTTTCTGATTATGATTTGAGAATAACTTGCCTTTCTAATATTTATTGTGTTCAATTTTAGAAGAATATAAACTAGTAATTTAGTAATTTACATGTTCTCATGCAATAAATTGTAGTCGTTTGTTATCTAGGATTGCATTTATATAATCTATGTGTTTTGTATACCAAAATGGCAATGCCTTAATTCTTTTTTACAATGTGTGCATATAATGGTTTTTATAATTTATTCTAGTTTTTTTTTAAACCAATTTTAGTTATTTTAATATGCAAGCCAACTAATTTTATTTTAGAACTATAAAGAATTACAACTTGATGACACTATTAGCAAATTGACAAAACTTAGAAAAAATAATATAGATATTTGATAGAATTATTAAGAATAACAACTTGAAGAATGTAATTAATGACATTAGATGTGTGTCAAAGTAAGTTACATAATCAAAATAAGAAATTATGTAATTTCTAAAAAAAGAAAAGAAAAATAAAAAATGAAAAGAAAAAGTAAAGAAAAAGTGGCCATTTTTTAGGATTAAAAAAAGCTACAAGTTCTTGATATTAGATTAGAATGAAGAAAAGAATCAACAATAGTGAGGATGATCTCACTTTTGTCTTTTTATATACCATCTAACTAATAATCTATGTGGCAACATTGTATATGTCAATCAACAGGTATCCAACTTGCGGGACATATGTGTAACTTATAACATACGTTTTTAATATCTTTGCCACATGGCTAATTTGTATAAGTGACCAACTTGATAGTTAACTTTTCAACATAAAAATCACCTACAAATACTTAAGAATTAAAATTTGCATTTGTGAAGCTACTTAGAAGCCATCTTGCAAGATATTATTAAATTTTCATACTTCTACTTAACTCCTCTTATCTAAGTAAATACTAGTATAATATATATGTCCATGAGATTATCTCCTATTCTAAAAATAAGTTCTACTAGAAGTAGTGATTACATGTTAAAGAAGTTTATAATGGAGCAAATTGTATTTGTCACATGTTTTAATCTTTGTTTCATTCAAAGGTAATTTATAGGTCTTCTCAATTATTACTTGTATTTCATGCCAAGGTCAAAAGACTATGTTATTTGATTAATGTTGAAGCCTTCATAACTTTTTATAAAGAAAACAATTAAAACACTATTAAGAGTGGTTTCTACTTCCAATAATATCACTAATCATTGAAAGACACGTCTAAGATCATGATACCAAATGCATTGTATCTCTCCATCTATTTAAAAAAGAACAAGTTATTCTTCAATATCTTAATTTTTGTTACAACGTTGTTATGTTTTGTAAAAACTAACATAGAAATGTATAAGGAATATAGATGTAAAAGATAAATTGTATTTGTAATAAACAAAGAATTTTAAAATTTTGATAAAATTTAAAATAAAACATAATTAAATCTAAAAAATTATTGACACGTCTTATTTAAATCTTAAAAAATCTTACAAAAATCCTTAAAAAATCGTAAATAATACTTAAAGAAATCCCAATGATTTTGTTAAGCAATTATAAAGAAATCTTCAAAATATTTTAAAATAAATTCTAAAAGAAATTTAAATAAAAATTTTTGAATTTTTTTAAGAAAAATCTTTAAAAATTTATAAATTAATATTAAAAAATTATTAGTAAATACTAAAAATATATTAATCAAATCTTAATTAAGTCTTAAATAATGTATTAATAAACCTTGATAGTTCTAAAAAATATTAAATAAATTATAACCAAATTTTAGGACCCCGCTTATTGTAGCCTCGCCGCATTATGGACCAACCAAAATCATATGGGTTTTTTCCCACCAGCGTTCGCTCTCGCTTAGTCGCTTTGTTTTGGTTTTGACTTGTGCAATTTACGTAACACACATTTACGACCCTAACGTCATTTAGAGCCCAGTGAATGTGTACAGTTTTGCTGTACGGTAATTTAACTATGTATGTTGCATTTAGTCTTTACACTGTAGTGCATCGTCAGCTGTTTTAGTCTTTTTAATTGTTTCATTATATTAGAGGTGGAAGCCACGATTTATTTTTTTTTTATCTGCTTCTACTTTGCTGGTCAGATGTAAGTGTATTCGAAATAGTAAGTGCGGCAGTGTGAATGATGTTCATGGAAGTTGTTATGCTGCTCATGAGGCGCCCAGGTCCCGCAGCATCCGGATGCCACCGATCGTTTATTTTTCAGGCGCCACTGTCCAACCCATCAACGCTTTCGATGTGGTCACAATCTCTCAGGCAGCAGCCACCCACGATTCTGTCTGCTGTCGCATGACTATTACAGGTTTCTTCAGCTGTTTTACATGTGTGGCACATCTTTGTTGTTGTATCGTTGTGATGGAGCTTTAGTGATACCGTTGAAGGTAGCATTCTGGTAATAGTCAAGTAGTTGCCTTAACAGGATGCTTGCTTTGTTTTATTTACGGTTTACATGTGTGTTGCTAGGTTATTAGGGAGGTGAATCTTTGTTGGTTAGATCCAAGTTGGAGGTTGTTGTTGATGTGCTCTTTTCGGTATTATTGTTGTGTTTGGCTTGAAGTTTATATTCAGTTTTTATTGTGTTTAAATTTTTCTACTTTTATATTTTATTTTTAATTTTAGTGTGAGGAATAAGTCTTTTACTGAAGTGTTGATGGATGTGCATTCGATCGTTAGTGAAGGATATAGTATTTGTAATGTATGGATACATTGAAGTGTTGATGGATGTGCATTCGATCGTTAGTGAAGGATATAGTATTTGTAATGTATGGATACATTGAGTCAAAGAGACCCCATTATGATTTTAATACTATCCACTTGCATGTTATTTGAGTCAATATTTTTATATGAATAAAATTATTTCTGAATTTAAAGTAATTAGTTGATGTTAATTTATTTGATTTATTAGGGCATTGTTTTTAACCAAATGACTTTTAATTTAGACAACAATGTAGTATTTAAATTAGTTTATATATATATATATATATATATATGCTATAGTTGTCCTTATTTTAAATAAATAAATTTACATACAAAAATGAATAGGTCTTGTCAAATAGAGCTTTTAAAGCCTAGTAGAAATTATAGAGTATTTTTTTAAATATAATTATAATATTTCTAGAACCAATTTTTAGGACATTCTAACATTTTCTACATAGATATTTTTATGCTTATTAAAAAAAATAGCTTCAATACCAATTTTAGATAGTTTTTTATCATATTAAGCTATTATTGTTGTTCAAATTATGATATTTCTAATTATGACCATTAATAAATTCTTTTTTGTGTGGTCTATATCTTTGTATTTTAAAATTTTTAAGTAGCTAGTTTCCTTTATTTATTTGAGAAGAATATAGTTTACGTTGAATTTGAATATATATTCTTGTTTTATTTAAAGAAAATCTAGTAGTAGTATGATTATGATTTATAAATCATTTGCATGATCAGAATTGATTTTATCTTGTATAGTATTACAATATCAGAAGCATACATAGATACACTAGTATTTATTTAGATAGAAGGAATTATGTAGAAGTAAGTAAATTTGATAATATTTAATGAAAAATCTTATTGCAAGATTCATTGATACAAATGTGACTTCTTAAGTCTTTTTAGATAATTAAAGAATTAAAAACTTGGGTAACAAGTTGGCTACATATTGCTCATGTTAGCTAATTGCTTTACAAATTGCTCACTTGTTGTATAAGTTGGCTATATAGAGTTCATGTTAGAAACTTTTTTTAGAAGTTTGATATGTATAAGATGATCTATAAAAACATCACTATATAGTTTTTTAATTAGATAGTCCAGATAGTAGAAAAAATAAGGTCTTTCTTATTTTTATCAATTCATTTCTTGTTTTTGGTCTAGTTTGAAGAATCTATAATTTTTTTTATCTCTATAAATAGCTTTTCTATTTTTTTCTTAAAAATTATATATTTTTTTATTTTTTTCATCTTTCTTTAAGATACATGTCACATATTTAATTACATTCTTGAATTCCTTATCCTTGACAAATTGATAATAATATTTTTATAATAAAAAGCTTCGTCTTTACTTTCTTAAAAGTTGATTATTCTTTTTTTTTTGATAAGACAAGTATATTAGAAGTTGTAGATTATCTATGTCTAAACTAATATTGTATCTTCAATATACATATTTATTCTACTATTTATTTATATGATTAAATAGAAGTAGGTAAATATAAAATTATTTCATAATATCTTCTAGAGAAGCTTTTTAGAAGCTTCATAGATATTGCTTTGACTTTATATGTATTTGTAGATGTTTACTAGGTTATTAATTTGATTAACAAACAAATCATGTGCCATACGTTGTTGTATTGTAAAATATGCTATGTCTTTTAGCAAATTCTTCATGTAAGTAACATGCTGAGGCTCTTGAATATAACAAGTCAGAGGCTTTGTGATGTTTAGGTCCTAAAATAACATTTATTGTAAAAGAAGGAGAGGTTTCTAAGGAGAGAATAGGACCTTCACTAGGTATTGTACAAGGTTCCAGCCGCACGGTCTCTATTATAGTTGGAGAAATTCGTTTTTTGACATACTATCTTCTTTGATAGCCGTACTCCTCAGTTTATGATTGTGTTGCAGTAGTATTACATGCTATCTAGCTTGAGAATGCACCAGGTATTTGGCTGTAGAAGATAAAACAATGTTTTGCAAGTATCCATGTAGTCTAGTGGGTTTCAACCATCTAAATACAAATTATTTCGGATTTCAATGTAAAAGCTTAATTCCAATACAAAGTACTTAGAAAAACTATTTTTAATAACTTCTAGATATTATAATCACGAATTCTTTTGTTATTTGTTATTTATTATTTATTTATTTATTTATTATTATTATTATATTATTTTTATTATTTTTATTATTTTATTATTTTATTATTTTATTATTTTATTATTTTTAAAATTTTTAAACCCTAATCCTAGACAAAGAGCTTTGGCAAGCTGTAATTCTCAATCTGAACATCCGATTGTTATAAAACTTCTACCACTAGTGTCTTCGGAAGTCTTTTAAATGCTCACAAAGTTTCAATCTAATCCAAATTACAAATTACAAGAAAACGCCATAAATCCACACTGATGTCCCTTGACTGCTCTCTAGAAAGTTGATGATGAACTTTGACTTGCAATTCTCCTTTTCTAATTTTTAATTCTCATTCAAACCTTGTGTGTAACTCTGTCTTTAAGTCCTCGACTTACTACATTAAAATTCACCTTATTCTAGCTAATAGATCTCCAGATATTACAGAAATCCTAAACAACTCCAATATGCCAACTTCTCATACTTCTTTATACTAATGACCAAATATCCTCTATTCATACTATTAGATTAACACAAATTTTTGCATACACTTGGCATACTCAACCATCTAGACATTTCTAAAATTTCAACTACAGATTTCTTTTCAATTTCACAAAACACTCAAGAGTACTAGCCTTAACTTTATTGCAAAAAAAATCTAAATCACAATACAAACACTAACTTTGAGCAACGATTGCCAAGTCCTTCCAAATCCTATGAACTCAGTCTTATTTCTTTCGAACAAGCTTGAAGCTAGCTCTCCGATCCCAAAAAATCCCAATTTTTTGAATGCCCTCTTTATTTTATTTTATTTTATTTTAACTCCGTGAGGTCCCCTATCCTTCCACCCTTGGACTCAGAATTGGAATAGTAGACTGTGCTTCCATAGAATTCCAGCCTCTAAGAGGATCTTTCTACAAAAAAGACGTTTCTCCAAAATGACATAGAGAACGAAACAGCTTGAAATGGAACCAAAGCCCCCATAATCGAGACCTCATTAGGTTGCCCAACCGAGTCCAGTCTCATGTTGGGTAAAAGGCCCATAACAGGACCTGGATTAGATGTCTCTATAATTGGGTCAAATTAGTCTTTTGCATTAGGCTCACCCAAATGTTGAATTGGTCCTTTCCCCTTTTGTCGACCCTTCGTAAGAACGACTTTGATACATTCCACCTGATTTACTGGAAAATCTTGAGGATCTTGATTTATCTCCTCAATTTTTTTCTTGGCTTTGGATTTGCTGATTCCGATTATTGAAATTGAATGGAGTATTATATTGTTGATAAGTATGCCCCGACTGCTTGTAATTCCCACACATTCACATAGAATCATCACTGGCTCTAAGATTGGGACATTAACTAGTATAATGACCAATCTATTTGCAACGAAAACAACAAAGTGGTCTTCTTGTACCCCGATTAGGCATATTGGGTGTCTCCATCAATATATACCTACTAGGCTTGTTCCATGTAGGCTTAGAAAATAATCCTGGTTGTCCCGTTGGTACGAAAGGTACTTGGTTTGATGACGCCGGTTGAGTATATTACTGATGTCATGTACAGTGATATAGCTTGCAATGGGGTGACATTAACTGGTCCTTGAATATTGGCACTGGAATTGGCCACTGTTTCTAACATCCAAAATGATTAAATATTAATAAAATCTTTTTCATTTATATTTTCACTATATAGCCGTATTACAATATGACATCCGCTCCCTCTGAACCTGTGCATCCTCTGGTATTCACCAAATAATCTAGTTCTTATTTGATTCATAATATGGTCTCCAAGTCTTCGTCCAAATCTTCTTCATCACTTTTGTTATCTAAGTCAAATTCATCTTCATGTTGAGGAATATCTATGTCCTTACCAAGGTCTTCTATATTTATTTCTGTATATCTTTGTTTAAATATTTTTATTCGCTTTCATATAATTGGCATTTTTAATCTTATTCCATCTAACTCTCGCAATGAGTAAGTTGCATTATCATGAACAGTTGTTACCACATATGGTCCAAACTATCTTTTAGAAAACTTCCTTAAAGTAATATGTTGATTGTCCAAGCTACTATCATAGACCAAAATCTAATCACCTTCTTCAATTGCTTTAGGCCTCAATTGATGCTGCTTATCAAATCGTGCCATGTTTTATAACCTCGCTCTTTTTAATCTTCCTAATGCTATTTGCACATCTTCGGATCTTTGCTCTTATTATTGAATTCTAATAGCTAGAAGTTCTTCTCTTGTCAATCCATCTTCCCATGGTAACATACTCTAAGTAGGTACTTTTTCTTCAATTGACTCAATTGGTTTTTGACCTATCATAAGCTCAATAGGCATATATCCCGTTAGTGAGCTATGAATTGTTTGATCAATCCATAATATAAATTACAAAAGTCGTGGCCATTCTCTAACCTTCCCATTACAAGCTTTCACTAATGCTTTCACAATCGGTGGGTGACCACGTTCACTTTTTGCATTTCCTTCAGGACTATAAGTAGTAGTCAGTGATAGTTTAATTCCACATCTGTCATAGAATTCACGAGCTGTTTATGCATTTAATTCTCCATGATCTGTAGTGATTTTTTCTACACATCTATAGCAGCAAATAATATCTTCAAGCAAAAATCTACAAATTCCTTCCGTAGATTTTATTTTCAATGCTCTTCTTTCTACTTGATTTGATAAATCTTCATGAGTTAAGATCAAATATCTCATTTGTCATAATCCGATTGGTATAATAATAAAATCAACAACCCATTTAAAATGAATAACTAGAGGATAAGTAGGATGAAGACCATCTCGATGTCGTATATTAGAATATGCTTGACAAATTTTACATGACCCTACAAATAAGAGTACATTTCGATACATATTTTTCCACCAATATCGTTTCTTAAGCTTAGCAAAAGTAGTCCAAATTCCTCTATGTCCTACCCATAAACTATCATGAAATCCCTTTAATAATTTTTGTTTCTCTTCTTTATTGCCTATCATTCTTTGTGGCATTGCAATTCCTTTCTTTGGTCTCTTCCATAAGAATCCTTCTTGAAGCAAAAATTTATATGTTTTTTTTTTTTTATTTATTTATTTAAATTTTTTTATAGACCAATTTTCTTGTTTAGTCAAGATATTCAAGTAATGACCAATATTCAATAATTCTCTTTCATAAAATTCTTCAAAAAATAGCTTATCTTCTTTTTTAAGATTTGTTACTGAATAGAATTTTGATCCAACATCATCAATATCTTCAACCATTTCATCTTTTCTTTTATATCTTGCTCGAGATAGCATGTCTGCTATTAAATTGTCTTTTCTAAAAAAATGCTTAAATTTTGGATTTAATGACTTAATATAAGCAATCCATCTTAACATTGCAATATCCATCATTGAAAAATTAGTAATCATTCCAAGTAATGGCAAGCAATCTATTTCAATTACTACTGCTGCATCAATCAAATAATCCCTTTCAGCTTTTATAGTTGAAACAACTCCCCAAAGTTTTCTTTTGACTTGCGAATATGCATGTTGACGAGTACTTAAAACTTTAGCTCCAAATTAAATTGCAAATCTATTTCTACTTGAATCATGTTGATCTCCAACCCATCCAATAGCAATAAGACTAATATCCACTATAAGAATTATTTGTCTATTACAATCATAATCAATTTTTTTAAAAATTGGAGGTGTCACCAATAGCACCTTAAGCTTCTGCATTACTTTAATATGCTTTTTTTTCCATTTAAATCCATAATCCTTACGTAATCATTCATACAATGGATTCGCTACATGAGCATAATAAAGAATCTATATACGATAAAATTCACAAGCTCCTAAAAACCTGCGTACTTCTGTTAAAGAGTCACATGAATCTTTCATCCTTCCATTTGCATCAACTTTGCTTGGATTTGGCTTCCTCCCATAAAACCCATACAAATACCCAACAATAAGAACTTCCTCCACTCCAAATGTAGATTTTGCTCCTGAAAGTATAAGATGTATTTCTTCAAGTCGAGTTAAAATCTTTTCACAATCTTGTATATGATCAACAACATATTTGTGACACCCTCTTTCATCTAAAGTTTCATCTTTTTTTCCTTCTTTACATCCTTTGATAGGAACATCATCTAAAAAAGGCATAGTTTTTTCAGGAATGAAGTCTCTTAATACCTTGTTCATCCCATTTATCATATGTGTAACTGAGTTAGTAGCACCTTGTGAGAGAGTACATATTTTAAGTAATCCAAGTAGCGTTCTCATAGTTGTTAGATCTCTACTCCCATGTGCAAGTTGAAAATGATCATAATCCGAATATAAATCACCCATTGAATAAATTGCCCTTCCTGCAAACGCTTCTATAAACTCATCCACTAAAGGTCCTATACCTGTATTTCTTTTAGTTACTGCATTTATTGGCTGCATATCTCAAATAAAATATAACGATCCATTTTTCTTAGGCACCATAAACCAAGGACTAGAATATAGAGCAAAAAAAGGCTCCAAAATTTTCATTCATATCTTTTCTTTGAATAATTCTACCAATTTAGGTAAATGTACCCTTGACTTAAGAATTGACCTTAAGTTCCAAGGCACATGAGGTACTGTAAAGATAACCATAGGAGCAATAATATTAAGATCTATACATCCTATTTCATGAGACCCAAAGATAAATGATTTTCCTCGTTTTATAAGTATTTTTTTAAAATATTCAATTTCTGTTGGAAATAAAGAACCATCACATTTAATCTTCAATTCTTCAAAAGTCTCCTTTGTAAATTGATGTCTGATCTTCTTTGAATCTCTTAACCTCTCTTCTTTTGATACTTCTTCCATTTGCTCCTTAAAATCTTCTGGTAAAGGTCTGGTAATAGGTTTTATCTTTTTATCTACTGTTTTATATTTTGTCTCTACAATAACTTCTGGTGCTTGAAAAGATTCAAGTATAATATAAACCTCCTTCGAATGAATTTCCACAATCTTATCATTATTCCTTAATCCAATAGATGCAATTAATTCCAAAGAATCCTCCAATCCATTTTCTTCATAAATACCTAAAATCCTCTCATCATCTTCTAATGTCCCTAACTTACGTAATTTCCTTTTAATACTATATAAACTTTTTCTTTCTTTTCTTTTAAAATCATCAATTTTCTTATACATAATATTTCTATTCTCAAAAATACCAATAAAACTTGCATCAAAGATACCTACATCTCGTGAGAGTACCTCTTCTTTTATACTTCCATAATCCTGCTTTATAGTGGTACTTCTTCAAAATCCTTAAATTCTTCAACAATCCTTAGGAATGGTTTCTATGTCAATCTATCTCAATTTCGTTCATGATTAGGAGGTACTGTTAGAAATTATATAGCTTTCCTTCTATCTTCATTACATACCCTTGCATAAGTAGAACCATCGTCAAGTACTTTTGTTTCCATCCGTATTGCGGTAATATAAGGTTGCCCTAAAATCAATGGATAAGACGTTGTATCTTAAATAAAGAAATGTTATTTTGTCACAACATCTCCAATTCAAATTTTGATATTTGGACAAGTTCTATATAATTCACCTTGTGTGTTATTAGCTACTCATCTTGCCCATCTATGTTCCATATCAATTGGCCATTTTTGCTTCTTATAAAGATTCTTAGACATAAGATTTATTTGAGAATCATGGTCGACTAAAGCAACAATTGGTTCTTCTATATCTCCTACTTTTACCAATACTTCAGTAGTTGCCCTTGCCCAATGCTTTCAAGTATAATGGCTTAAAGCTTCCATTTCCTTATCACTATAATCTTTAAAATGTACTCGTTGATTATATCCATTTTTTTATTTGTTAATTAATTGTAACCATTATCATCCTCTTCTTCATCTTTATATAATTTTACATCAATAGTATGACTCATTCCAGCTTCATCCATTAATTGCTTCTTTCGCTTAATGTTGTCAATGATAACATCATGAAACTCCTTCTTTGCAATTTCTAAAATTTCTTTCAATGTGAATTCCACCTTAGCATTTAATATACGTTCTTCCAACACCCCTTTTAAATTTATTGCCGCTTCAATATTAGAAAGTAGCTTATAAGCAATTGATTTATCTTTATCTTTTGTCTCTTTTTTTTTTTCTTCCAATGATGCTGAAGTATCCTTTATAGGCAATTCTTGTGAAACGGCCTCACGAGCCTTCTTTCTTCGAGTTTGCCTCTTAGAAGAATTTCCTTCTCTTGTATCATCAAAATTTCCTCATCTCTTTTCTTCCATCAAAGCTTCATGTTGGCTCTTAGCAATATATGCATGAATTAAAAGAGACTCAATAGGATCTTTCCAACCTGTTGTACCTCGTATTGTAGTTACAATCTTCAATAACGCTTTCCTAGGCATTTTTCTTTTTACATTGTAAAAATGGTAGAAGCCCAAAATTCACTAGTTTCTATACTTCCACCAAAGTCATCATCTACTCTAGCACCATAACTTGCACTCTCTCATGTTGCTATTCCATGTTCTATTAAATAATCTTGAATCAATGCTAATATACCTCCTTTGCCAAAACTGGTTTGAAGGAGACCCTTTGTATCCTTTAATGCAATCTTTCATCTTTCCAGTAAATAACTCCTTGTTGTATCATATTATAAAATTCATTGCAATCCTTCCTAGTATGTGAAGCATCATCAGACCAGATACATCTTTGTACATACCCTTATTATGAAACATTCTTCAAATTATTTGTAGAAGTATTTTTTTCAAGTCTTGCCAATTTGATTTGAAGATCTTGCATTCCACATATAATTTCTTCAATCTCCATATCTCTTTTCTTCAATAGAGATGTTGAAGGTTGAACAATAGGCATTGTTTGTCGTATTGTATGTACTGGAATTTTAGGTGCTTGTACTGCTTTAAGAATATTACTCCTATCCTTCCTCTTTTCTCTTTTTGCAAGCAAATCCACCGCATTTTCAATATTTTTTCACTTTGTTGTCAATCCTTCATCTTCTTCTTTGTCTTCAAGAAGCAACTCCAATTTTCCTTGTAATTCTCTATCAGTAGCTTGAAGAAATAATTCAACCTTGTTTAGTTCTAATGTTAATTTTTCTACCTTTGATAATTAAAAATACTGTCTTTTAAATTCTTTTAGTAGCTCTATTGCTTGTAAATTCTTATTAGGCCACTCAATCCATTCTAAAAATAGTTTCTTAGTAACATGATCTGTGTCCTCCAAAAAATATTTGTCTTTTAATGCATGTAAAAAAATCTCCCACAAATTTCCATAATGCTCCATAATTGATGTAATATGCTCTCTTATTTTTGGTATCATGGCAAGTCCAAATAATTCAACCATCTTCTCCTCAGAAATCTTATTTAATTCTATTTCTTGAACATAACATCTTAAATACTTTGAAATATTCCTTCCATCAAATTGATCAATTTTATTTACCACTGCTTGCAATCTTTTAGTTGCTAAAGCTTCTTTGCGATCATTGCTTTACTATTACTGCATAGATAATGATAAGGCTTGAAACATACTAGCAATAGATGGATCCATGTATAGACCTTGTCCTTTAGAAGAAACTCCACCAGAAGCTCCACTTAAAGCTCCTCTCAAAGCTCCTTCAAAATTTATATTCTCGTTCTCCATAAAATAAAAATAAAAATAAACAAATTCTAATACCTCCCACTTCAAGCGTTTCACATCAGATTCACCAATAATATTGTATAACGTGCTATCTAGCTTAAAAACGTACCAAGTGTCTCGCTATAGAAGATAAAATGATGTTTTGCAACTATCTAAGTAGTCTAGTCGGTTTCAACCATTTGAATACAAACTATTTCGGATTGCAATGGAAAAGCTTAATCCCAATACAAAGTGCTTAGAAACACTATTTTTAATAACTTCTAGATATTATAAGCACAAATTCTTATTTTATTTGTTATTTTTATTTATTTATTTATTATTTTTATATTATTTTTATTATTTTATTATTTTATTATTTTATTATTTATTTATTTTTTTAATTTTTAAACCCTAATCCTAGACAAAGAGCTTTGGCAAGCTTTAATTCTCAATCTGAACATCCGATTGTTATAAAACTTCTATCACTAGTATCTTCGGAAGTCTTTTAAATGCTCACAAAGTTTCAATCCAATCCAAATTACAAATTACAAGAAAATGCCATAAATCCACACTGATGTCCCTTGATCGCTCCGTAGAAAGTTGATGATGAACTTTGACTTGCAATTCTCTTTTTCTAATTGTTAATTCTCATTCAATCCTTGTAAGTAACTCCGTCTTCAAGTCCTCGACTTACTACATTAAAATTCACCTTATTCTAGCTAATAGATCTCCAGATATTACAGAAATCCTAAACAACTCCAATATGCCAACTTCTGATACCTCTTTACACTAATGATCAAATATCTTCTATCCGTTGTCGTATTACGTGCTTTCCTGCTCGAGAACACGCCGAGCGTCTGGCTGTAGAAGGTAGTATGGAGATTTGTCAATATTCAAGCAGTTTATCGGTTTTTGACTATTGGAATATAAATAACTGCAAGAATACACCGTAAATCTATACGGATGTCCTTCGACTGCTTGTCAAAGTCCTTTTTGCCCCAGCCGATAGATCTCTAGACGTTACAGAGAACCCATAACAACCCAAACTGCTAATCTTCGATACCACTTTATACTCACGATCTTGTATCCACTGACTGTCTTGTTAGATTAACCCAATAAATTTCATTCACTCTGCATACTCAATCTTATAGACACCCTTTTAACTCTTCATCACAGACGTAACTCGATTTCACAAAACAGTCAAGAGTAATCAAACCCACTTCATTAAAAATCTCGATTTACCATTACAACACTGATTTCAGCAACGATTGCCTCAGTCTTCCCAAAATCCTATGAAGAAAAAAAACCCAATTCTCTGTCTTTTATCCCCGCCCGAAGCATGAAGCTAACTCTCTGATTCTTCAAAAAAACCCCCCCCCCAAAACTTATTCTCTCCCCTAACCTTATCCTCTGAATTTCTTCAATCTTCCATCTTGGATCCCGAATTGGCTCCCACCGTCAGAGCTTTCTCCCTCGTTTTTATCTTTAAGAGATTCTTTTACCGAAAACAACATTCCCTGAAACGACATAGAGAACAGGACAGCCTGAAACAGAATCGAAACCCCGTAATCCAGACCACATTGAGTCGCCCGACTAATTCAGGTCTCATATTGGCTAAGAGTCCAATAGTAAGACCCGGATGATCCCGAAATTGGATCAAATTGGTCCTTTACGTCAGATTGGCTGAGGCTCGTAGTAAGACATGGATTTTCTCGTAATTAGACTGTATTGGGTTGCCCGATCAATTCAGGTCTCATATTGGGTAAGAGGACCCGGATTGGATTCTTGAAATTGGATCCAATTGGATCTTCGAACCAGGCTCACCCGTCGTGTGAATTGGTCCTTTCTCTTCCTGTTGACTCCCATTATTGGAATCGAATGGAGCATTTCAGTATGCCCCGGCTGACTGTAATGGGGTGACTGAACCTGGCCACTCAGTATTTACACTGAAGTTGGTCGTTGCTCCCAATATTCGAGGTAACTGAATATTAATAAAAGTCCCCTTTCTTTATATTTTCACAGTATACTCGTGTTACAACACGACATCCACCCCCTCTGAACCAATGCATCCTCCGGTATGCACCAATTTACCCAATTGCTGTTTGATTCAGAATATATTCTCTACGTCTTTGTACTGTTTATCTTCGTCACCTTCATTATCCAAATCACTTTCATCTTCTTGCTGCAGAACTTCTATACCTTCATTAAGGTCTTCCATATTCATCTCCGCATGTCTTTGTTTAAATATTTTTACTCGCTTCCCTGCAATTGGTATTTTTAATTTTGTACCATCTAACTCCCGTAATGAGTAAGTTGTATTATCATGAACAGTTGTTACTACATATGGTCCAAACCAACGTTTTGAAAATTTCCGCAAAGTACTATGTTGATTATCCAGACTATTGTCATAAACATGTATCCAGTCACCTTCTTCGATTGCTTTAGGTCTCAATCGATGTTGCTTATCGAATCGCACCTTATTTTGCAACCTTGCTCTTTTTAACCTTTCCAATGCTATCTACACATCTTCCAATCTTTGCTCCAATTGTCGAATCCTAATAGCCAGAAGTTCTTCTCTTGTCAATCCATCTTCCCATGGTAGCATACTCCAAGTAAGTACCTTTTCTTCAATCGGCATAATTGGTCTTCGACTTGTCATAAGTTCTTCTGGCATATATCATGTCACCGAACTATTTGTTGTTCGATCAGCCCATAATACAAATGACAAAAGCCGTGGCCACTCTTTAACTTTCCCATTACAAGCTTTAATCAATGCTTTCACAATCGCTGGGTGACCGCGTTTGCTTTCTCCATTCCCTTCTGGATTATAAGCAGTAGTCACTGATAGTTTAACTCCACATCTTTCAAAGAACTTACGAGCTTCTTGTGCATTTAATTCTCCATGATCTACAGTGATTTTTCCTACGCATCCGTAGTGGCAAATAACATCTTCAAGCAAAAACCTACAAATCCCCTCTATAGATTTTGTCCTCAATGCTCTTCCTTCTACTTGATTTGATAAATCTTCACGAGCCAAAACCAAATATCTCATCTGCCATAACCCAACCAGCATAATAACCAAATCAACAACCCATTTAAAATGAATAGCCAAATGAGAGCAAATCTCGATACATATTTTTCCACCAATATCGTTCCTTGAGTTTAGCAAAAGTAGCCCAGATTCTTCTATGCCCTGCCGATAAACTATCATGAAACTCCTTTAATAATTTTGGTTTTTCTTCCATTTTGCCAATCACTTGTCGTGGCATCCCAATTCCTTTCTTCGGTCTCTTCCATAAGAATCCATCTCGAAGTAAAAATCCATATGCTTTTTTTCTTATTTGTTTGAATTTTTCTGTAGACCAATTCCCCTGCTTAGACAAGGTATTCAAATAATGACCAATATTCAATAATTCTCCTTCATAAGATTCTTCAAGAAATAGCTTGTCTTCCTTGTTGAGATTTGATATTGAATAGAATTTCAATTCGACATCATCAATGTCTTCAACCATTTCGTCCTCCCTCTCGTATCTTGCTCGAGATAGCATGTCTGCTACTAAATTGTCCTTTCCAGTGATATGCTTAAATTCTGGATTTAGTGACTTAATATAAGCAATCCATCTCAACATTGCAATATCTAGCGTTGAACAGTTAATAATCATTCCAAGCAATGGCAAGCAATCTGTTTCAATTACTACTACTACCCCAATCAAATAGTCCTTTTCAGCTTTCATAGCCGAAACGACTCCCCAAAGTTCTCTTTTGACTTGCGAATATGCACGCTGACGAATACTTAAAACTTTAGCCCCAAATCGAACTGCAAATATACTCCCATTCGAATCATCTTGACCCACCGCCCATCCAACGGCAATTGGACTAGCGTCTACAGTAAGAATCACTGGTGTATTGCACTTATAATCAACCTTCCTCAATATTGGAGGTGACATCAATAATTTCTTCAATCTTTGCATTGCCTGAATATGCCTTTCTTTCTATTCAAATCGGTAACCCTTGCGTAACAGTTCATATAATGGATTCGCTATGTGAGCAAAATGAGGGATCCAGATTCGAAAAAATACACATGCACCCAAAAACTTGCGAACCTCTGTTAAAGAACCACAATCCTCTTTCATCCTTCCAATTGTATCAACTTTAGTCGGATCTGGTTTTCTTCCGTAAGATCCACATAAATGTCCAACAATTACAACCTTTGGTACTCCAAATACGGACTTCATACCCGATAATGTAAGATGAACTTCTCCAAGCCGAGTTAAAATCTTTTCACAATTTTGTATATGATCAACAACATATTTGCAACACCCCCTCGTATCTAAAGTTTCATCCTTGTCTCCTTCTCTGCATCCTTTTATAGGAACATCATCCAGAAAAGGCATATTTTTCTCCGGAATAAAATCTCTCAATACCTTATTCATCCCATTTATCATATGCGCAACTGAGTTGGTCGCGCCTTGAGGAAGAGTGCACATTCTAACCAATCCAAGCGGTGTCGTCATTGTTGTCATATCTCTACTTTCTTCGGCAAGTTGAAATTGATGATAACCTGAATACAAGTCACCCATTGAATAGACCGCCCTTCCAGCAAACGCCGCAGCAAATTCATCCACAATAGGTCCAATTCCTGCATTCCTGACAGTTACTGCATTCACCAGTTGCATATCTTGAATAAACCGTAGTGACCCATTCTTCTTATGTACTATTAACCATCGACTAGAATACGGCACAAACGAGGATTTCAATATTTTCATCTTTATCTTTTCTTTTAATAGTTCCACCAATTTAGGTAAATATACCCTCGATATTGGAATCGGTCTTAGATTCTAAGGTGCATGCGATACAGTGAAGATAGCCATAGGTGTTTCAATATTTGGATCCACATATCCAATTTCATGAGATTCGAAAGCAAACGATCTTTTTTGTTTAGCTAACATCTTTTTAAAGCAAGTAATTTCTTCCGGCAATAAAGTACTATCAGAACCAATCTTCAATTCTTTAAAAGTCTCTTTAGTAAACTGATGTCCAATACTCATTGGATCTCTTAAACTTGCTTCTTTTGATGCTTCTCCCATTTGTTCTTTAGAATCCTTTGGTAATGGTCCGGCAACAGGCTTTACCTTCTTATCTGCTGTTTTATATCTCGTCTCTACAGTGACTTCTGGTAATTGAAAAGATTCAAGTATGATATAAACTTCTCTTGAATGAATCTCAACAATCTTATCATTATCCCCTAATCCAATAGATGTCATCAATTCCAATGAATCTTCCAGTCCATTTTCTTCATAAACACCCAAAATCCTCTCATCATCTTGCAATGTACCTAACTTGCGTAATTATCCTTCAATATCATATAATCTTTTTCTTTCTTTTCTTTTAAAATCATCAACTTTCTTATACATAATATTTCCATTCTCCAATATACCAATAAAACTCGCATCAAAGGCACCTTCATCTCGCGAGAGTACCTCCTCTTTTGTACCTCCATAATCTTGCTTTACAGTGGTACCTCCCCAAAATCCTTAAATCCTTCAACAATCTTTGGCAATGGTTTCTCCCTCAACCTATCTCGATTCCGTTCATGGTTAGGAGGTACTGTTAGAAATTGTACAGCTTTCCTCCCATCTTCGCTCCGTATCCTTGCATAAGCTGAACCATCGTCAAGTACTTTTGTTTCCATCCGTGTTGCCGTGTTGTAAGGTTGTCCTAAAATCAACGAATAGGACGTTGTATTTTGAACAAAGAAATGTTGCTCTATCGCAACATCCCCAATCCGAATTTTGACATCTGGATAAGTTCCATATAATTCATCCCATGTGTTATTAGCTGCTCGTATTGTCCATCCATGTTCCATATCAATTGGCTATTTTTGCTTCTTATAAAGATCTTTAGATATGAGATTTATTTCAATACCATTGTCGACTAAAACAACAATTGGTTCTTCTATATCTCCTACTTTTACCAATACCTCAGTAGTTGCCCTAGCCTAATGCTTTCGAGTATAATGGCTCAAAGTTTCCATTTTCTTGTCACTATAATCTTTGAAACGTACTTGTTGATTATACCCATTCTTTTCATTTGTTGGTTGCTTATAACCAATATCAATCTCTTCTTCATCTTTATATATTCTTGCATCAATAGCATGACTCATTCCAGTTTTGTCCATTAATTGCCTCTTTTGCTTTATGCTGTCAATGATAACATCATGGAACTCCTTCTTTGCAATTCTTAAGACTTCTTTCAATGTGAATTCCACCTTAGCGTTTAATATACGTTCTTCCAACACCCCTTTCAAATTTGTTGCCGCTTCAATGTCAGAAAGTAGCTTATAAGCAATTGATTTGCCCTTATCTTTTGTCTCCGTTGTTTTTTCTCCCAATGATGCTGAGGTATCTTTTACAGGCAATTCTTGTGAAGCTGCCTCTCGAGCCTTGTCTCCTCGAGTTTGCCTCTTAGAAGAATTTCCTTCTCTAGTATCATCAAAATTTCTTCGTCTCTTTTCTTCCATCAAAGCATCATGTTGGCTCTTAGCAATATATTCATGATCGAAAGAGAGTCAACAGGATCCTCCCAACCTGTTCTACCTCGTATTGTAGCTGCAGTTCTCAATAACGCTTCTCGAGGTAATTTCCCTTCTTGCATTGTAGAAACAGAAGAAGCCCAAAACTCACTAGTTTTCGTACTTCCACCAATTTCATCATCTACTTTAGCACCATAACTTGCACTTTCTCGTGCTGCTGTTTCATGCTCTTTTAGGTAATCTTGAACCAATGCTCTCATTCCTCCCTTGCCAAAATTGGTTTGAAGAAGATCCTCTCTATTTTTCAATTCTATCTTCCCATCTTTCTAGCAAATAATTCCTTGCCGTATCATATTATTAAATTCATTGCAATCTTTTCTAGTGTGTGAAGCATCATCACACCAAATGCATCTTTGTACATATCCTTGTTTTGAAACATTTTCAAATTGTTTGTAGAAGTATTTTCTTCAAGTCTTATTAATTTGATTTGAAGATCTCGCATTCCTCGTATAATTTCTTCCATTCCCATATCTGCTTTCTTTGATAAGGATGTCGAAGGTTGAACTGTAGGCATTGTCGGTGGTGTTGTACGTACTGGAGCTTTGGATGCTTGTACTGTTTTCGAAATATTGCTCCTATCCTTCCTCCTTTCTTTTTTTGTAAGCAACCCCACCGCATCTTCAACGTTCTTCCACTTTGTTGTCAATCCTTCATCTTCTTCTTTGTCTTCAAGAAAGAGTTCTAATTTCCCTTGCAATTCTCCATCAGCAGCTTGAAGAAATAGATCAACTTTGTTCGACTCCAATGTCAAATTTTCTACCTTCGATAATTGAGAGTACTGCCTCTCAAGTTCTCTTTGTAGCTTTGTTGCTTGTAAATTCTTATTGGGCCGTTCAATCCATTCCAAAAACAGCTTCTTAGTAACGCAATCAACATCTTCTAAGAAATATTTGTCTTTCAATGCATGTGAAAAAACCTTCCATGAATTTCCATAACGATCCGTAATCGATGTAATGTGGTCTCTTATCTCCGGTATCGTGGCAAGTCCAAATAATTCAACCATTTTCTTCTCAGAAATCCGATTTAATTCCATTTCATGAACATAACATCTTAAATACCTTGAAATATTCCTTCCATCAAATTGATCAATTTTATTGACCACTGCTTGCAATGCTTTTGTTGCCAAATCTTCCTTTTGATCATTGCTTTACTGTTGCTACATTGATAATGAGAATGCTTTAAACATACTAGCAATAGACGGATCCATGTGCATACCTTGTCCTTTAGAAGAATCCCCACCAGAAACTCCTCCCAAAAATCCTTCAAAGTTTTTATTTTTGTTTTCCATAAAATAAAGATAAAATCAAGTGAAATCCAATACCTTCCACCTCAAGCTTTCACGTCGGGTTCACCACTTTTTTCATATTACGTGCTTTCCTGCTCGAGAACGCGCCGGACGTCTGGCTGTAGAAGGTAGTATGGAGATTCGCCAATATTCAAGCAGTTTATCGGTTTTTGACTGTTGGAATATAAACAACTGCAAGATTACACCATAAATCTACCAGGGTGCGCTTCGACTGCTTGTCGAAGTCCTTCTTGCCCCAATCGGTAGGTCTTTAGACATTACAGAGAACCTGGAACAACCTAAATTGCTAATCTTCGATACGACTTTATACTCACCATCTTGTATCCACTGACTGTCTTGTTAGATTAACCCAATAAATTTCATTCACTCCGCATACTCAATCCTATAGACACCCCTTTAATCCTTCAATCACAGACGTAACTCGATTTTACAAAACAGTCAAGAGTAATCAAACCCACTTCATTAAAAATCCTGGTTTACCATTACAACACTGATTTCAGCAACGATTGCCTCAGTCTTCCCAAAACCCTATGAAGAAAAAAAATCCAATTCTCTGTCTTTTATATCGCCCGAAGCATGAAGCTAGCTCTCTTATTCTTCAAAAAAAACTCCCCCATCCTTCAAAAAATCCCCCCCCCCGAAAACTTATTTTCTCTCCTAACCTTATTCTCTGAATTTCTTCAATCTTCCGTCTTAGATCCGGAATTGGCTCCCACTGTAAGAGCTTTCTCCCGTGTTTTTACCTTTAAGAGATCCTTTTATCGAAAACAATATTCCTTGAAACGGCATAGAGAATAGGACAGCTTGAAACAGAATCAAAACTCCGTAATCGGGACCACATTGAGTCGCCCGACCAATTCAGGTCTCATATTGGGTAAGAGGACTCGGATTGGATTCTTGAAATTAGATCCAATTGGCTCTTCGAACCAGGCTCACCCGTCATGTGAATTGGTCCTTTCTCTTCCTGCTGACTCCCGTTATTGGAATCGAATGGAGCATTTCAGTATGCCCTGGTTAACTATAACGCGGTGACTAAACCTGGCCACTCAGTATTTGCACTGGAGTTGGTCGTTGCTCCTAATATTTGAGGTAACTGAACATTAATAAAAGTCCCCTTTCTTTATATTTTCACGGTATACTCGTGTTACAACACCACACCGTACTATTAGATTAACACAAATTTTTGCATGCATTGGGCCTACTCATCCATCTAGACACCTCTAAAATTTCAACTGCAGATGTCTTTTCAATTTCACAAAACACTCAAGAGTACTAGCCTTAATTTTATTGCAAGAAAAATCCAAATTACAATACAAACACTGACTTTGAGCAATGATTGCCAAGTCCTTCCAAATCCTATGAACTCAGTCTTATTTCTTTCAAACGAGCTTGAAGCTAGCTCTCCAATTCCAAAAAATTCCGATTTTTTGAAAGCCCTCTTTATTTTATTTTATTTTATTTGATTTGATTTTATTTTAACTCTGTGAGGTCCCCTATTCTTCCACCCTTGGACTTGAAATTGGAGTAGTAGACTGTGCTTCTATAGAATTCCCGCCTCTAAGAAGATCTTTCCATAGAAAAGACATTTCTCCAAAATGGCATAGAGAACAGAACAGCTTGAAATAGAACCAAAGCCTCCATAATCAAGACCTCATTGGATTGTCCAACTGAGTTAGGTCTCATACTAGGTAAGAGGCCCATAACAGGACCTAGATTAGATGTCTCCGTAATTGGATCAAATTAGTCCTTCTCATTAGGTTCACCCAAATGTTGAATTGGTCCTTTCCCCTTTTGTCGACTCTTGGTAAGAACGACTTTGATACATTCCACCTAATTTACTGGAGAATCTTGAGGACCTTGATTTATCTCCTCAATTTTTTTCTTGGCTTTAGATCTGCTGATCCCGATTATTGAAATTGAATGGAGTATTACATTGTTGATAAGTATGCCCTGACTGCTTGCAATTTCCACACATTCATGTACAATCATCACTGGATCTAGGATTGGAACATTAACTAGCATAATGATCAATTTATTTGCAACGGAAACAATGAAGTGGTCTTCTTGTACCCCCCATCAGGCATATTGGGTGTCTCCACCAGTATATACCTACTAAACTTGTTCTATGTAGGATTAGAAAATGATCCTGATTGTCCTATTGGTACGGAAGGTACTTGGTTCAATGACGTCGATGGAGCATATTATTGATGTCACGTACGGTGGTATAACTTGCAATGGAGTGATATTAATTCGCCCCTAAATATTGGTACTAGAATTGGCCACTATTTTTAACATCCAAGATGACTAAATATTAATAAAAAAAATTTCATTTATATTTTCACCATATAGTCGTGTTACAATACAACATCACTTCTTTGGACAATGTTGAGTAGTGTGTTTAGGTTCTCCATAATATATGCATAATCCTTCTTGACAACGACAAGTTTTTTCTTGCTCAATAAGTGGTTTGAAACATATCGCATTCATTTGTGTATCCTCTACTTCTGAATGTATGTGATAAAGAGATGTTCGTGTTGCTATTGAATTATAGTAATGTTGACGTCCACTTGTATAGTTCTCATATTAAAATTTAAAAAGACGATTATTGCATTTGATAGCAAAGTCAATTACTTGATGCAATATTTGAGGATCAAATAAGTTGAGCATTAATTTTTTTACCTCATATTGTAATCCATAGAGAAATTAGCTAATACATGCAAGATTATCTCATTTGATATCAATAGCAAGTTGTCAAAATTGTGAAGCATACAACATTACTAATCGATTGTCTTGTTGTAAAATATGGATCTTATTAGTTACAACATGAATTGCATCATGTTCTCCATACATGGATCAAAACTCCACCAAAAAAGCCTCTAGATTATCTAATATTAGATCTTGTCGTTCAATAAAAGTTAAAAACCATGATAATGCATAACTTGAAAGAAGCGTATCAATGAATTTAACTTGCGATCCTAGAGTTAGATAGCTTTGGGATTGAAGTTTAATTATAAGTTGTACTTGATTGATAAACCTTTCAACTTTGATCTGGTGCCATCTAACTTCTTGAGTAGGGCAATTCTAGGTTCTCTAACTCTAGAAGGGTGTTCTACCATAAGAACATGGACATGATTTGGTGTCGATATTAAAGGAGTTCCAATCATTTTTATATCTTCACTTCCTGCTAATCTTGTTGTTTCTTGTGGCGGTAAATTGAGTTGATGCATCACAAGCATTAACTTCCTCAATTGCTTTTGTATTTGTGCCATTGCACTCTTCATTTCAACAAGTTCTGCCGTGATAACACTTAGAAAAGAGAAGATGTCTAATATTGCTCAAGACAAATAGAAGAGAGGGCTTGAGAACAAAAAAAATACCAACGACAATATGAGTTTAGAAGAGGGTAATCTGCAAGTTCTAATATGCTTATGTCTTATCAAGAAAAAAAGATAATTCACTCTTAATCAAGATTAGACAAAGCTCTGATATTGTAAGTGTAATCTTGTTAATCTGTCAAGGACAAGAACATGATAATAACAAATAAACAAGTAAAATTTCTCTCAAAGAAAGATGAAAAAATAGAAATAATTCAATACGTATATTAAGAAAGAAACTGGAATAGCTATTGCGAAAAGCCAAGAAAAGTAGAGACCCTTGAAACTAGACCGGAAGCAAGAAAGGAATTGACAAGAGTGAAGAAGGCCTCACTCTTGTGTCTATATATACTATCTAACTAGGGGCTACATGGCAATATTCTATAGGACCTCCAATATGTGTTGACTTTGTAGGATGCATGCCTTGACTTACAAGGCAAGTTTTTTTACGTTGTTGTCTTGTAACACGAGTATACCGTGAAAATATAAAGAAAGGGGACTTTTATTAATGTTCAGTTACCTCGAATATTGGGAGCAATGATACGTAACTATATGGTGAAATATAATAATATAGATGTTATTATAGAAGAGCCAAGTTAAAAGATAAAATAAAAAAATATAGATAAAAGATAAGAGGGTATTAAAACTTTTAGTAGTAATACTGCATTTTGAGAAAAGTGACTTTTACTTACTTTATAGGTCCATAAATAAGGCAAAATAAGATAGATTAGAAAAATAAAAGATATAAGTATATGTAAAAAAAAGTTAGGAGTTGGTTTTAGCAAAAATTACCTAGAAAAACTAGATATAAATTCCAAGAGAGGACTTATTAAGAACTTAGATTGAAAATAGACCCTGAGGCACAAAACTGAGTTTGGACGATGATTCAAGGATTTTTTAATTGATCAAAGAATAAGGTTTGAAAAAAAAATTGATAAAATTTCTATAGGCATTGATTTTAAGGGTTTTGATTGAATAATGATTTTGTAAGAGCTTTGCAAAGTTAACGTTGTTATTAGTGACTTTTATTCTTAGAAAATAAAATAGGATTGACATTTTGGGCAATTTCAAGAGTTTGGTAATAGATCTACAAGTGAAATTTTCTAGGTTTGTAGGTGTAATTGTGTTAGATGTGTATTGTGAATTTGGATTTGATCAAATAGTTAGATTAACAAGTATGAAGGTTTTTGTAGATTATGGTCTTAGAATTCTAGGTTTTGAGGACTAGTGAAGTTTTCTTAGATATCTATCAATCTGCTAGTTAGATTGAAACAAAATTCTCTACAAAGGTAGTTTGCTTAATTTTTAATAAGTGTGTAATTTTGGAAGCAAAGTAATGGTTCAATCAGGAATAATTGACTTTAGGAGGTTGGCATCAAGGTTGGAAAAGGAGGCCAAATGATACTTGAGCACATTTTTGAGATTAATATTTATTTGGTAATTCCAATCTTTTTCAATTTTTTTATTAATTATTTTTAAATTAATTAATAAAAATATGAAAAATTTGAATTGAAATCAACGATTCAAATATTAATTATTGAATTTCAAAATCTGTTGTAAGGTTGTTAAAAATTTCTTTGAGATTTAAAAAATTGATTAGAGTTTGATTAAGATTAGGATTTGGTTAAGATTTAGGTTAAGATTAGGATTAAGATTTGGTTAGGATTAGGATTTGATTAGGATTTGGATATGCTTTGGTTTAGGATTTGGTTTAGATTACTTTAGGATTTCTTTAGAATTCTTTAGAGTTTCTTTAGGATTTTTTTAGGATTCTTTAGAATTTCTTTAGGATTTCTTTAGGATTCTTTTAATATTTTATGAGGATTCTTTTGAATTTTTTTAGGATTTTTTTGTATTTCTTTTATAACTTATTTCAAAAATAAATAAATAAAATAATAATAATTGGACTTAATTGATGCTTGATTATGTTTATTAAGCTTCAAAACCAATTTATATACGATTTTATTTGAGTGGTTAGGAATTATTATTGAAATTTTTTTTATCTTCTATAGCTAAGTGTCCAATGCATTCTCAAGTAAGACTTTACGTAATATGACAATGTTTTAATAGCTTTCAAAGAAGCTAACTATGTAGCGTACATATAAAAAACTTTCCTTGTAAGTTAAGTTATATATCTTGGAAAGTCAACATATTTTGGAGGTCTTATAGAACATTAACATATAACTCTTAATTAGATAGTATATATAGTGGCAAAAGTGAAGCCTTCTTCCCACTTATCAATGCACTTCTAGTCTTTAATGTTGTTTCAAGACTTTTTAATCTTTTGATTTTTGGTATTAGCTATTTTAATTTAATATAATATTCTAATTTATTTTAGTATTTTTGAATGACACAAAAGTGTATTGACTTTTTAGTTCTTTGAAGTTGATGTCTTTGACAGTTTGACAAGAGTACTAACTTATTATTCTTGTCATGTTTTGAAAGTAAATGAGTTCTCTCTTTTTTATTGCTATATTTTGAAGGTTGCAGATTACTTACGTTTCAATAAAATATTTAGTTTTCTAACACTAATTTTTTCCACGAAAAAATTTAAATTATTCTTCTTTAAATTTTTTTTAATTTAATATAAGAGGTTACACATTATCTTTTTGTAATTTTATTTATGGATTTTTTAAAGTTATTTGAAATTAGAAAAAAAAAATATACATACTATACTTGATGGAATTAAAAATAGATTTGTAAGTATTATTGATCTTCATGAACTTGTCCACACACTAAGGATGAAAATTTCATGCATCATCAATGGAACTATGGAAACACCAATCCTATGCCAATAAAAGAAATTCAAAATCTACGTTGTTGTATTATGTGTCGTCCTATTTGGAAATGCACTAGGCATTTGGCTCTGGAAGGTGGAATTATATTTTACAAGTATCCAAGAATCTTAATATGTTTCACCCTTATAAGAAGAATGCAACTTGAATATTAATTCAAAAGTACTTAAATCGAATACAAAGTGCTCAAAAATACTCTTCTTAATAATCTCAACTATATAAGCTATTGTAAGCTAAGACATTTTTTTATTTTTGAATAAGTCAATTCTATTACTTATTAATTATATCTAATAGAGTTTATAAAGATCTATCTCATATTTCATATGTCTCATCTTGAGTCATATAAAATAGTAAATATCTTCAATATATATATATATATATATATATACCTATGTGACGATGTTCTATAGGACGTCTAATAGGTGTTGACTTTGTAAGACACATGCCTTGACTTACAAGGCAAGTTTTTCTACATGTGGGCCACATAGTTAGTTTGGTCTTCAAGCTAATAACATATGTGGTACATGGCCAACTTATTGATCACTTTTTTATTCCAAAAAGTCAATTATATATACCTATAAAGTCAAACCAATATCTATGAAATTTCTAAGAAGTTTTTATATAAAATATTATAGAATTGACTTACTTTTATTTACTTCTACTTACTTCTACTTATTTATATAGATAATTACTAGCTTACATCTATATGTCTATGACATTATCCTCTCTTCTAGGAATGAATTTCATGATAAGTGGTCATCATATGTTGAAAAAATCTATGATGTGATGAATTATATTTGCCACATACTTACATCTTTGTTCTCTTTGAAGATAGTTGATAGGGCCTTTCAACCATCGATAGTTCCCCTACCAGGGCGAGAAGACCACCCTGTTATTTGATCGTTGTTGAAGCCTTCATAACTTCCTTCAAATAAAAAATTTGGAACACCTTCAAGATTTGTTCCTACCTCTAATAAAATTATCAAACATTGGTAGTCTCTTCCAAGGTTGTGATATCAAATACAATATATCCCACCATCTATTCAAGAAAAAATATGTCATTCTTGAGAATCTTCATCTTGATTGCATCATCTTGAAGATTGTGACAATAGCAATGTCTCATCCGACAAGTTAGCAAACAAAGGTTCTTCAGTCAAATCCACTAATTGTTGGTTTTCCATCTCTTTAGCATCACAACTATAAAAAAGCTACAAACAAAGATTGAAAGTAAAATGTTATCTTGCTTAGATCTTGTTTCTTTTATACGGAAGGTTTTCATCTTGATTTTGATGGATGTTGTCGATGAATAGTCTCTACCGCCTTTGCTGTATTTACAAGATTTTTTACTAAATTCCATTTGCGTTCATTGATATTATATCCGTGCCAATAGATAAGATATTTTAATTTATTTTAGAGCCACCTTAAATCTAGGACTTCTTCTAGTTTGAACTCTTCATTATTGTCCACTTCTATAGGAGGAGGTAGAGCTTGTCTTTGTCTTAGTATGTCCACTATCTTATATGATTCAATAAGGGATACGTGAAATATTAGATGAATTTTTATTGACTCCGATAGGTGTAAATGATATGCAATTAGATTGATTTGTACAAAAATAGAAAATGGTCTAAGTCTATGATAGTCCAATTTATCACAAGGACAAGTGGTTTTGATATTATGACAAAATAACCATACCTTGTCATCCATGTAGAATGGAGGTTGTTCCTTTTGATAGACATTTGCATTGATCTTTTGTTGTTCTTGATCTTCTTTTAACTACACCTTTATTGTTACATATAGCTTTGATAAATGATTTGCCAAATCTTTTGCCGCAGAATTATCAACATTTAAAAAGTCAAAAGTATCAAGTCATGGATGATAATCATAATTGGCAAAGAAAGATGTTTGTTTTGTAGAAGAATGTATCATATTATTATAAGCAAATTTTGCCAATGGCAAAAGAATTATCTAATCATTTTATTGATAATTGATGGTATATCTTAAATATTGTTTCAAAACTTGATTTATCTGTGAATTTGAGGATAGAATGTCGAAGATAGTTTTATATCCACTTTTAGAATTTTGAAAAGAGTCCACCAAAATCTTGATACAAACTGAGTTCCTCAATCGGATATAATATCTTTGGATAATCCATGATAGCAATAGATGTTGTCAAGAAAGAATTTAGCTATTTCTTCACCTGTTATAGATTTTATACATGATACAAAATGTGCCACCTTGGTAAAACGATCTACTATCATAAATATAGAATCATAAGAACTTGAGATTGGAAGATCTATGATAAAATCCATAGAAACAGAAGACCATAGTTGTTCTGGAATAAATAATGGTTGAAGAAGTTCGTAAGGTCGATGACGAGTATTTTTTGAACTTGAAAAAATATTGCATAATTGAACAAAGTCTTTCACATCCTTCCACATTTGCAGCCACCAAAAAACTCTAGATATAAGCTCTAAAGTCTTATTGTATCCAAAATATCCTATTGTTTAAAAGTTGTGACATGCTTGAAGAACATATAATCGAGCTTCTCCTTTTGGAACATAAAATCGACCTTTAAAATAAAATAGGTTTTTTTTGAATTCAATCTTAAAAGTATCTTGGGACTTAGAAGAAGGATTCTTAATATTGTGAACAAGAGGATCAGAAGACATACTTGATTGGATTTGTTTTACAAGAGTTGAATCAACAATCAATGTTGAATTCATTACTTGAAGATGAAAATACTCTAGCTTCAAGAGAATTGTTCTTTGCTAATCAAAAGATGCATTTCTTTCTTTTGATGCAAGATAAGAATGTATAGAAATGGCATCTGACAAACCTTATTGTTTTTTGGATCGATATATGATCTTGAAATCAAATCTTGATAAAGACATGCTCCTACAAGCTTATTGATGATTTAAAACATGTGTTGATATAAAGTACTCAAGATTCTTGTGATCCATATATACGGTGACTAGATTAGAAGCACCTTCTAGATGGTGACGCTATTTTTGAAATGAATCTATGATTGCAAGAAGTTCTTTGTCGTGGATTTCATAGTTAATCTTGGTTGCTAAAAATTTTTTGGAATGATAAGCTACTAGGTGAAGTTTATCATCTATTTCCATTTGTAATAATATGACATCCAAAACAAAGTCTAATGCATCTGTTTTCAAAAAAAATGCCTTAAAAAAGTTGATGCGATACAAGATTGTTGCAAAAATAAAAGCTGACTTCAAAGTTTCAAAAGATACTTTAGCTTCTTTGCTCCACTCAAGTTTGTCTTTGCAAGTCAAATTTGTAAGTGGAGTTACAATTTGAGAGAAGTCTTTGATGAAGATCCGATAATAGTTGACAAAGTCTAAAAAACATTGGATATCTTTTATCATTTTTAGAATCTTCCAATTTATAATTGTTTGAACTTTCTTAGGATCCATCATAAGTCCAACATTTGAAATGATGTATTCTAAGAAGTTGACTTGAGTTGTATGGAATACATACTTTTCTATCTTGGCATAGAATATTGCATCTCTTAATTTTTGTAACAAACCATGAATATGAAGTTCATATTCATCTGTGTTCCTAGAATAGATCAAGATGTCGTCCAGATAACAAATGGATCTTGTTGGTTGTAATACGAGTTGCATCATGTTTTCCATTTATGGACCAAAATATCACAAAAAATACCTACAAATTATCTAATATTAGATTTTGTTGTTCAAGAAAAGATTAAAACTATGATAGTGCTGAACTTGAAAGAAGTGTACTAATGAATCTAACTTGTGATCATGGAGTTGAATAGCTTTAAGGTTGAAGTTCAATCACAAGTTGTACTTGATTGATAAATCTTCGAAATTTGGATCTTGTACCATCAAACTTCTTGGACAAAGTAATTCTTGGTTCTCTAATACTTGAAGGATGTTCCACCGTGAGTAGAAGGATATGATTTAGTGTAGATATTGAAGCAGTTCTAATCAACTCTATATCCTCACTTCTTGCCATTTTTTATTGATCCTTGTGGTGCTACGCTAAGTTCATGCATCGCAAGCATCAACTCTTTCAATTGTTGTTGCATCTATGTCATTGTACTCTTCATTTCAATAAGCTCCGCCATAATAACAATAAAAAAAAATCTAATACCACTCAAGACAAGTAGAAGAAAGGACTTGAGGACAAAGAAAATACTCAAAAATATATCAATTTAAAAGAGGGTAATCCGCAACTTCTAATATGCTTATGTCTTATCATAAAAAAGTAATAATCTACTCTTAATCAAGACAAGAAAAAGCTTTGATATTGTAAGTTTACTCTTAGCAATCTGTTAAGGACATGAATCAAAAGATGATGCATAAACCAATGAAATCCATGTCAAAGAAAGAATAAAAAAATAGAAATAAGAAAGTACGTATATTAAAAAGAAACAAGAATGGTTTATTGCTAAAAAACAAGAAAACTTGAGACTCTTGAAATTAGACTAGAAGTAAGAAATAGATTGATAGGAGTGAAGAAGGCTTCACTCTTGTCTTTATATATACTATCTAACTAGAGGCTACATGGCGATGTTCTATAGGACCTCCAATATGTGTTGACTTTGTAGGATACATGCCTTGACTTACAAGGCAAGTTTTTCTATGTGTGAGCTACATAGTTAGTTTGGTCTTCAACCTAACAACATATGTGGCATATGGCCAACTTGTTGATCATTTTTCTAATCTAAAAAGTCAATTATAGATACCTATAAAGTCAATTATAGACACCTATAAAATCAAAGTAGCATCTATGAAGCTACTATGAAGTTTTTTAAAGAAGATATTAAAGAATTGACTTACTTTTACTTACTTCTACTTATTTCTATCTATTTATATAGGTAATTATTAGCTTACATGTGTATTTCCGTGACATAATGAATACACATGGGAGCTAATATAGAATCTTATAAATGCAATAAAGAGGGTTGAAACTTTTTATTGACAACATCCATCAAAACTAAAATGAAGAATATTAAATATTTGCTATAAAAAAAATAAGATTCAAAAAAGATAGCATTCTATCTTTTACTTTTATTTGTAATTTTTATATATATGTGATGCCATGGAGATGAAAAAGCAAAAATTAGTATATTTAATTCAAGAATTATGACTTATTGATTTATCAATTAAAATACTATAATTTTTATGACTCATCAAATCAACTCACTACTTATTTTAGGAAAAAAAAGATGCATTTAGAGTGCTTAAAATCACAATATATAGTAAGTAGTATAAAAATTCTTAAAAAAGTAAAAAATAAAATATTAGTTGTAAAAATAGAATCTTAGTAAGGCTTAGAAGTAATTATTTTAGTTAATTTAGTATTTTTACGTATTATTGAGTATTAAAGATTATTTATTATAATCAATATTTTTATTGGCCTTCTATTTATATTTATTACTTATAAAAAAATATAAATATTAGTTAGTAGTTAGGAGAGGTATAAAAAAGAACCTCATGTCTTTTTAGTTATTCATATAGAAAGTAGGATTTATAATGGATTTAAATTGATTTATTATTATAAAAAATTATAAAAATAGGAAATTATAACCTCAAATTGATCTAAAAATTATAGAACCATTAGAAAAAAAATTAGAATTTATTTAGAATTATTAGAGCAATTTTTAAGACTTGGATAAAAATAAATTTTATTACTTTGAGAGCCATTATGAAGAAATGGAATAAGATTTGAAGGTCACTTATGATTCTAAGGCTAATTAGATATTTTTAAATACCATAGTAAAGTCAAAAATTTAATTTTTTGATCTATTAATAGAAAATAAAAAGACCAGAATCCAATGTAGTCCTTATGAGAAGAGAGGTACATGAGTCCTATATGGATTTTAGCACCTTGAAGGTAGTTAAGAGGATAAGACTGAGGCCTCATGGCCACTTGTAGATACCCATATGCACTATATATTAGGCTTAGTGAGGCTCAAACTCTTAATCTATGAACAAGTTATTTTTGTAATAAAATACTTTTAATTAATTTTTTATTTTTAAATTTTCATAATTTATTCATAATAATTCGGATATATATTTTTATAATATTAGAAAGATAAAAAATATTTTTTTAAAAAATAAAATTTTAATTTTAATTTTTAACTTTTTATTAAACAAAAATTCAATAAATAAATTGTGACCAAGTTATGGATTGTGTAATTGCTTAATTTAATTTGATTTATTTATTTTTTTGTTTTTTCTTCTTTTATTCTTGCTACTTGCTTCTTTCACTTCACACTTCTATATATAAGAAACTCTTATTTGAGGCCATCTTGTAATTTGGATTAAGAAGTAAAATTTACATTCACAATTGTCATAATCTTTAAGACAATATAATTAAGATGAATATTTTCAAGAACAACATGATTTTTTTTGAATTAATGGCAAAACACAATATTATCATATGGTATGATTTTTTAACTAAAAATATACTAGGTACGTAACTATAGAGAGTTTAGCTTTAATTTATTGGCTAAATTCTAATAAGTGATATATTCTCAATTTGAAAGCAATGTCTTTAAGCAGTCATGGCTCCTCCAAATCAACTCCATATTTTTTACTTTTTTATATATAAAATGTAGTTCTTTGAATTAGCTTTGTAACTATAAAATGGATAAAAATTTCTTTTTGTAAGATATGGATAAAGTAGATTAATTAGTCTTGGGTCGTCAATTCAATAGGTTGGATGATTGAATTAGTTGTGAAAAACGGTTAAGTAAGGAATAATGGTTAGAATCTGGAATTTCAAAAGTGACGCATAAGTAAGTTGAAGAAGATATTGGAGGGACCAGACTATGATAGTCATGAGCCAAGGTAAGCTTAATGCTACCTCTTTGTTTCTTTGTAGTTGAAAAGTAATGGATAGTTTTTGAATATTGTTAAGTGAATCTGTGGAATAAATTAGAGATTGATTTATGAGATATTGAGTATGTAATTAGAGTACTATATGATTGAATTATTATGAGAAGATATTAGAAGTTTGTTGTCAAATTCTGTGGAAGACTAATTTTAGATAGAAGATTATGATTGTTATTAATTAAGAGTTATGTGTGTTTCAATAGAAGAAGTCTATGATTATAAAAATTGTGTGAAGCAAGATTGGTTGGAGTGGAAGACTATTATTTCTAGTGTTGGATGGAATTTGTGTATTTTAAGCAGACTTTTGAGAGTGCAAGATTGCTCATTGTTGTTATCAGTTGTGAAGGAGTATTGTGAATAGAAGAAAACATTGTAGTATTCTTTGGTATTTTAGTGGTTCAAAATACGGTTAATTGTGTGACTCTAATATGTAAGCTCATGTGGTTAGTCTTTTCTTGTGTTTGAATCTCTCTCTATACATTTATTTTGAAAGAAATTTGTAGAATAAATAAAATAACAACCTCAGTAATCATATAATTTAATCTTCAAAAGTCCTTTATAAGTGTGTACTATGACAAAAGAGTGATAGTAGATACAAAATCAACTCCTTAACTTTGAGCACCTATATTTTTTTCATAAAAATTCCAAATCACTCAAAATTTGTATCAAAACCATAGCTAAATACTTAAACTTTTTGACCATAGCCTTCTAAGTTTGAATGCATCTGAAAGAATAATCTTAATTCCTAATAAGGCCTTAGGCATACTCCTTGAAGTCCATTAGGTATGAATTTTGACCAATAAGAATGAAGATTTTTATCATTCCTCTCCATTTATCTATATAGTTGACATAATTACTTTTTTAATATAAAATTCTTTTTTTAATTCTTTTTTTAATAAAATTTGCATAATATTTATTCTGAATATCAAATAGAAGAAACAAAATAAGATTTTAAGAGTCACCAATATCTAATAAAGGTGACTATCATTACATTGTATAGTAAATCATATATTAAAAATATATATGTATTATTTTTACATACTAGCCAAACCACAATATGATATCTTTGATATTATGACCTTGGAAGAGACTCCAAATATTTAGTGATTTTATTAGAAGTAAAAATAATTCATGAAAATCTTCAAAAGATTTTATTTCAATGGAATTATGAAGGCCTCAACAAATTAACCTCATGCCTCATGTGTTAGTAGCTTGCAAAATATATTATACATATTAGTAACTTGAGAAAGGGAAGAAGGAAGGGGAGATGGAGAAGGTAGTTTTTATACTATTTATAAGTTCTATTCTTTAAGGTATTTAAAAACCACAAAAGGTAATAACCTAGATTTATTAATAAAAATGTTGTAAAAAGTTCCATGAATCTCTCAACGTGTGTCAATAGATCATCATCTCTAATTCCTTTAAATATAAAGAAGTTGTGGAACATAGGAATTGTTTATAAATCCTTAGAAATTATAGTTGAAAAATTCCTTGGTTGAACCAAAAAGTTGATAGGTATAGGATTGGATGTAATCTCTCTCTTGCATTCCATTGGAAGAAAAGGAGGTGTTGACCTTTCTTTCTCTTGATTATCTCTACAAATGAATTAGATGAATTAAGTTTCCATTGTTTTCTTCCTACTTTTTCATCTAGATTTCTTTAAAATGAATTTAAAACAAAAATATCTTCTAATATTAGAAGTGCACATTATTTACTTAATTTTTGAGTCTCTCCTTATTTAGTCTTTAGTTTATTTTTCTTAATAGCTGCTTTAAGGTTTTCTATGGTTGATGATAGGTTGGATTGCCTAAATCTAGTAGATCAATATATCTATATGACTATCAACCTACTATTTAATTTAGTATAATTTCATCTACTAACCACAAGCAATTTAAATTTTGGCTCTTCTACTTGCAACCTACTTAAAGTACCTTCCAATAAAGAATAGAAATAAAACAAAAATAATTAAAGATGAAATTTTTGCTTAAATATTATATCAAAGAAGTTATTTTTTTTTTCCCTTCCTTGATTTTTATACAAAACTACTATTGTGTAGGAGTGATCCTAAGCATCTTAGTTGTATAGAAGAATTTTGTACTGAGATGGCAAAGAGTCCGAGCTCTTTTTCTTTTCTTGCCTTTTCACAATAAGACAGTTAGAGAATTACATACTATCATAGTTAATGACAAAGGTTATATTACAAAAATAGCTCTTTGCAAAATAATTCAGACCATGTTATAGAAAAATTCACGTAGTTGCATCTCGAACCAACTTAACACTTGTTAAAGAATTTTCAAATATGCAACTTCTCTTTAACTGATTCCAAACTAAAAGATTGAAAAAATATTTTTAAATTGGAAAAATGGAGAGTTTTGAGGCTCTATTGATCTCAAAAAAATTTATAAGAAGGTTAGGAGGTTACCTCTTCTTGTGTCTTCTTCCTACATTCTATCTTCGAATTTCTAGCTCTTGCTCCTCAAGTTCAAGCAATTTGCTAAAAATTCAAAAAAAGAGATAATTTGAAAAGAGATTAGAAACTTACTTATTTGCTAGCTATTAATACCACTTCTTTCTTCTTGTGCTCTTTTTCTTCAATTCACAACTTGTATTAGCAAAGTCAATTATACCTTAATGAATTGATTGAAAAGATACTTACCTTGAATTATGACTTGTAATTGTAGATCTTCCCTTTTTATCTTTTCTTCCTTCCTATTTTTCACCAAAATTCTTCTATCTATCTTATATACCTATCTCTTCTTTTAGAAATTCTTCTTCTTCTCTTATTGATGAAGAATTCTTCCTAGAACCTTGTTAGCTCTTCCTATACTACTCCTATCAATAATAGAGATATAAAGGATAGACAAAGTGATTAATTCTCCCTACCATCAGTAAAAGATCATCCATTAGAATGATACAAGATGAAAAGAAATAATACAAAGAGAGGAAGAGGTTATTAAATCCCCCTACCACTACAAAAAGACCTTCAATAAGAAATTTATTAGGAAGGGGAGTGATGACCCTTACAAAAGAGCTCTTGCTCCAAATAATCCAACTCCTTGGTCACTTTAAGATTGAAGTCCACTTAATAATTTTTGCATACAATTAACCACTAACAAAACTACTTGTCTTCCAAACAATTAGAACTGCCTCATACTTGGCATATGCACGAAAATGTGAAGTAAAGTAAACCCTCACTACTTGGAAGTCTATTCTAATTTACAAAAAATTTGAATATCTTAAGTTTTTAATAAGTTCCTATTAGTATTTTTTTAAGTGTCTAAGAAGTCTTCTAATCTTCTAAATATGAGCTAAGATAAATCCTCTGAATAGATGACTTATTCTAGCTCACCACTATTGATTAATATATAAGTTTTTTTTTTTTTTTTTTTTTTTTTTTTTTTATGAACTTTCCTTTTAATTCTTTATAAAGAACTTTAATGATCTAACCAATTAAAGTCACATTTAGTTG
This sequence comes from Physcomitrium patens, assembly GCF_059467195.1. Taxonomy (NCBI): domain Eukaryota; kingdom Viridiplantae; phylum Streptophyta; class Bryopsida; order Funariales; family Funariaceae; genus Physcomitrium; species Physcomitrium patens. Next base: position 17,405,487 of record NC_143415.1, on the reverse strand, counting down.
ATTATAATAACAATACTACAACTTATGTAATTCAAAGACAAACCAATTAAACATCTCACAAAACTACCTATGAAGGACAAGTATTTAAATGATATAATTTAGGTCTATAGAATTTTTTATTTTATTTATTTTGTTAATTTTAATTTTAATTTGGTATTAATTATCATCCAAGTTAAACATTCATCTTCAAATGACTTTCCATCCATGAATCAACATTCATCTAATCTTAATGATTAATTGTCCATAATTTTTCATCCAAAAAATCCTTTCAAATACACTAAATTCATCCCAAATCACTTCCAATTGATTATAATAAGTTGAATACAATGGTTGATTCGCATGCAACTTGTTTTGAGATTTTTTACAAAACAAGTTGGTTGGTGATGAGTCCGACGATGTGGGAGAGCACCACAGGTTGATTAGCGACAGTCCTTCATCGGCGGTGCACGTAGGCCACCTAACGCCCTCGCTTCATTAGGATGTGGCTGGTAGAGCAATAAAGTCCCTCAACAAAGATGACTTCGCTCAAGGTTGAGAATCGCCTGAACAGTCTTTTTACGTGAAGCAGTACACTTGCAAAATTAGATGCCATCTTTTTCTCAGTAGCTACGCTCTCCGATGCACACTTCCTCGACTGATTGCTTCAGCTATACTTCAAGACTTCCTTCTGATACTTCTACCTAGCTATTCTGGCGTTCTTGCTGAAATTCGATGACCTAATCTACCAAGACACTCTGAGGTTCGAACTTACTCTGCTGTTGATTTTGGTAATCTCAGCGTGATAATGTATTCCTTGTAATGACACAAAACTCTTCGCAAGGCTCTACTCGTGCGCGACATGCCTGCCGCTGCAAAGACAACTTGTGTGCGCCTCCGATGTGTTCCTGCCCCCCGAGTTGATGGTCAAACTCGACCAGAACCTCACACCGCCTCGACCTCGCTCTCCGCCTAATGGTCGATTTCTTGGCCTTCTGTAGTACTACAGCTCGACAATCTGATCATTGTTGTTCCAAGTATTTCTACTTCACATCCACAGTCTATCGATCCGATAACAGAATCACAAGGTTCAAAGCCGAATGTCGAGTTTGTCGCCACTCCAATTAACAGCCACAAGCAAAAATCCACACCGCACTCCTCAAAAATGATTTACAACAGCGAGCGACAATACCCAAGCTCCCTCGAAGCCTCAATGTTGCCAAACCTTTCTTGATGGCTTGTCCAACCAGTCGGCCGCAATTCCGCACTCTGCTTAATCGCCACTCACTCTTACCGCAATTCAAGAACTCCTCCACGCAATGTGACACACACATCAACCAATCTCACACAATCGAGTTGAACCAGCTTCCCAACTGGAACAGATACCACACCGCAATCTGGCAGTTCAGGCTCCTCTACTTTGAATAGAAGAACTAATCTGGCAAAAGAAGTCTTAAAAAAAAAAAAAAACGACGCGACAGAATTCTGGTCACCGGAAACCCGGTGCTGCACTGTAACACCTCAACTGGGAGAAGGATCACCAAACTAGCCACACATACAATTTTGATCTATGATTTGATTAAGATTTAGAATTTGATTAGAATTTGATCATGATTTGATATAGGATTTGATTAAAATTTGATTAAACTTTGATCTAGATATTGATTAGGATTTAGAATTTTATTAGAATTTGGTTAGGATTTGGTCTAAAATTAATTAGAATTTAAGATTTGATCTAAGATTTTATTAGAATTTATTTAAGATTTCATTAGAATTTTTTTAGGATTTTATTAGAATCGGTTTAGAAATTAATTAGGATTTATTAATGATTATATTATGATTTAATTAGGATTCAATTATAATTTTTATTTTTAATATTTTTTAAAGATTTCTTTGATATTTTTTTAGGATTTTTTTATTATATGTATTTTTTTAAGGTCAATTTATGATTTTTTTATGTTTCATTTGTAAGTTCTTTAAAAATATTTTAAAATTTAATTGAAAATTGATTAAAATTGTTATAATTTAATTAAGATACTATTAGAATTGTTAAAATCTTCTTATTGTAAGTTTTATTTTACCTTTTATAGCCAGATGCTTGATGTATTTTCAAGCAAACTTTACAAAATATGATAATAATAGATATAATTGATAAATAATTAAATTAATATATTCATATATAAAAAATAGTTAAAATTTATAATAATCCAACTTATTACAAGGACAAATAGGCTTGATATTATAATAAAGTAATCATATCTTGTTACCAATATAGAATTGAGGTTGTTTCTTATAATAAGCATCCATATTCATCTTTTGTTGTTTTTCAGCTTCTTTTAGTTGCATCTTTATTGTTTCATATAGCCCTAACAAAGAATTGACAAAATCTTTTGTCACATGATTATTAATCTTTGATAAATTAAAAGTATCAAGTTATAGATAATAATTATAATTATGAAAGAAAGTTGTTTATTAAATAAAAAAATATAACATATTATTATAAAAAAAATTACTCATTATAAAAGAATTATCCAATTATCTTATTGATAATTAATAATACACCTCAAATACTACTTTAAAACTTAATTTTCTTGTTCTATTTGTCCATCAATTTGAGGATAGAACATCAAAGATAGTTTTATATCTATTTTCAAAATCTTAAAAAGAATTCTCCAAAATCTTAATACAAATTGAGTCTTTTTATCTAATATAATATTCTTTAAAAATCTATGATAGCAATAGATGTCAAAACAAAACTTAATTATTTCTTTATTGATAATAGATTTTTTACATAATACAAAATGTGCCACCTTAGTGGATTGATCTACTATCACAAGTATAGAGTCAAATAAACCTAAGATTAAAAGACCCATAATAAAAATCATAGAAATAATAAACTATGGTTATTTTAGAATAGATAATAGCTAAAGAAGTCTACAAGGTCAATGATAAGGATTTTTTGAGCTTGTTCTACAAGCTAATATGAGAAGTTAACTTGTTCTACAAGCTATTATGCGGAGTTAACTTGTTCCATAAGCTACCAACATGTAATTAACTTGTTGGCCAAGTTCCTGACCTACAAACACATCTAAAGTCAAAACCACATTTATAAAGCTTCTAGAAAGCTTCATTAAAAGACTAAATAAAATTAATTTATATTTATCTATTTCTACCTAATCATATAAGTAATTATTGAAGTAAATGTATATGTCTGTGATATTATCCTCCCTTCTAGGGACGACTTCTATAAAAAGTGGTCTTTATATGTTGAGGTAGTCTAAAATGTGGCAAATTCTATTTGCCACATACTTTGATCTTTGCTCTCTTTGAAGATGGTTGATAGGCCTTCTCAGTATCAAGGACAAGAACATGATAAAAATAAATAAACAATTAAGACTTCTCTCAAAGAAAGATGAAAAAATAGAAATAACTTGATATGTGTATTAAGAAAGAAACTGGAATGGCTATTGCCAAAAGCTTAAAAAACTAGAGATCCTTGAAACTAGATTGGAAGCAAAAAAAGAGTTGACAAGAGTGAAGAAGGCTTCACTCTTGTTTCAATATATACTATCTAACTAGGGGCTACATGGCAATGTATCATGGTGTCGTATTACGTGCTTTCCTGCTCGAGAACGAGCCGGGCGTCTGGCTGTAGAAGGTAGTATGGAGATTCACCGATAGTCAAGCAGTCTATCAGTTTTTGACTGCTAGAATATAAACGACTGCAACAATATACCGTAAATCTATACGGATGCTCTTCGACTGCTTGTCGAAGTCTTTTTTTGCCCCAGCCGGTAGGTCTCTAGACGTTACAGAGAACCCCGAACAACCCAAACTGTTAATCTTCAATACCCCTTTGTACTTACGATCTTGTATCCACTGACTGTCCTGTTAGATTAACCCAATAAATTTCATTCACTCCGCATACTCAATCCTATAGACACCCCTTTAATCCTTCAATCACAGACGTAACTCGATTTTACAAAACAGTCAAGAGTACTCAAACCCACTTCATTTAAAAATCCCGATTCACCATTACAACACTGACTTCAGCAGCGATTGGCTCAGTCTTCCCAAAACTCTATGAAGAAGAAAAATCCAATTCTTCATCTTTTCTTCTCCGACCCGAAGCATGAAGCTCCTCTCCAGTTCCCTTGATCCTCAAAACCTCCAATGAAAATGAACTAGTAACCTTGCAAAAAGCTTGAAGCTAGCTCCCCGATTCCCCAGAAAAAACCCCCCCTCCCCTTCTAAAACTATTTTCTCCCCTAACCTTATCCTCTGAACTTCTTCAATCTTCCATCTTAGATCCGGAATTGGCTCCGGCCGTCAGAGCTTAGATCTGAAATTGGCTCACGTCATCAAGGCCTTCTCCTCCATTTTTACCTTTAAGAGATCCATTTATCGTAAACAACGTTCCATGAAACGGCACAGAGAACAGGACAGCCCGAAATAGAATCGAATCCCGTAATCGGGACCATATTGAGTCGCCCGACCAATTCAGGTCCCATATTGGGTAAGATGCCCGTAGTAACCTGGATGCTCGCGTAATTGGGTCAAATTGGTCTTCGCCTCAGACTGGCTGAGGCCCGTAGTAAGACCTGGATTTTCTCGTAACTAGACAGCATTGGGTTGCCCCACCAATACAGGTCTCATATTGGGTAAGAGGACCCGGATTGGATTCTCGAAATTGGATCCAATTGGCTCTTCGAACCGGTCGTGTGAATTGGTCCTTCTCTTCCTGCTGACTCCCGTTATTGGAATCGAATGGAGCATTTCAGTATGCCCCGGCTGACTGTAACGGGGTGACTGAACCTGACCACTCAGTATTTGCACTGGAGTTGGTCGATGCTCCCAATATTCGAGGTAACTGAATATTAATAAAATTTCCCTTTCTTTTTTTTATTTTCACTGTATACTCATGTTACAACACGACATCTACCCCCTCTGAACCTGTGCATCCTCCGGTATGCACCAATTTACCCAATTGCTGTTTGATTCAGAATATATCCTCTACGTCTTTGTCCAGTTTGTCTTCGTCACCTTCATTATCCAAATCACTTTCATCTTCTTGCTGCAGAATCTCTATACCTTCATTAAGGTCTTCCATATTCATCTCTGCGTGTCTTCGTTTAAATATTTTTACTCGCTTCCCTGCAATTCGTATTTTCAATTTTGTACCATCTAACTCTCGTAATGAGTAAGTCGCATTATGATGAACACTTATTACCACATATGGTCCAAACCAACGTTTTGAAAATTTCCGCAAAGTACTATGTTGATTATCCAGACTATTGTCATAAACAAGTACCCAGTCACCTTCCTCGATTGCCTTTGGTCTCAACCAATGTTGCTTATCCAATCGTGCTTGGTTTTGTAACCTAACTCTTTTTAACTTTCCCAATGCTATCTGGACATCTTCTGTTCTTTGCTCCAATTGTCGAATCCTAATAGCCAGAAGTTCTTCTCTTGTCAATCCATCTTCCCATGGTAGCATACTCCAAGTAAGTACCTTTTCTTCAATCGGCATAATTGGTTTTTGACCTGTCATAAGTTCTACTGGCATATATCCAGTCATCGAACTATGTACTGTTCGATCAGCCCATAATGCAAATGACAAAAGCCGTGGCCACTCTTTAACTTTCCCATTACAAGCTTTAACCAATGCTTTTACAATGGGCGGGTGACGGCGTTCGCTTTTTGCATTTCCTTCCGGATTATAAGCAATAGTGAGTGATAGTTTAACTCCACATTTTTCAAAGAACTTATGAGCTTCTTGTGCATTTAATTCTCCACGATCTGCAGTGATTTTTCCTACGCACCCGTAACGGCAAATGACATCTTCAAGCAAAAACCTACAAATCCCCTCTATAGATTTTGTCCTCAATGCTCTTCCTTCTACTTGATTTGATAAATTTTCACGAGCTAAAACCAAATATCTCATCTACCATAATCCAACCGGCATAATAACCAAATCAACAACCCATTTAAAATGAATAGCCAGAGGATATGTAGGATGAAGACCATCTCGATGTCGGATATTAGAATACGATTGACAGATTTCACATGACTCTACAAATGAGAGCAAATCTCGATACATATTTTTCCACCAATATCGTTCCTTGAATTTAGCAAAAGTAGCCCAGATTCCTCTATGCCCTACCGATAAACTATCATGAAACTCCTTTAATAATTCTAGTTTTTCTTCCTTTTTGCCTATCACTCGTTGTAGCATTCCAATTCCTTTCTTTGGTCTCTTCCATAAGAATCCATCTCGAAGTAAAAATCCATATGTTTTTTTTCTTATTTGTTTGAATTTTTCTGTAGACCAATTCCCCTGCTTAGACAAGGTATTCAAATAATGACCAATATCTAATGATTCTCCTTCATAAGATTCTTCAAGAAATAGCTTGTCTTCCTTGTTGAGATTTGATATTGAATAGAATTTCAATTCGACATCATCAATGTCTTCAACCATTTCGTCCTCCCTCTCGTATCTTGCTCGAGATAGCATGTGTGCTACTAAATTATCCTTTCCAGTGATATGCTTAAATTCTGGATTTAGTGACTTAATATAAGCAATCCATCTCAATATTGCAATATCTGGCGTTGAATAGTTAATAATCATTCCAAGCAATGGCAAGCAATCTGTTTCAATTACTACTACTACCCCAATCAAATAGTCCTTTTCAGCTTTCATAGCCGAAACGACTCCCCAAAGTTCTCTTTTGACTTGCGAATATGCACGCTGACAAATACTTAAAACTTTAGCCCCAAATCGAACTGCAAACCTACTCCCATTAGAATCATCTTGACCCACAGCCCATCCAACGACAATTGGACTAGCGTCTACAGTAAGAATCACTGGTCTATTGCACTTATAATCAACCTTCCTCAATATTGGAGGTGACATCAATAATTTCTTCAATCTTTGCATTGCCTGAATATGCCTTTCTTCCCATTCAAATCGGTAATCTTTGCGTAAAAGTTCATATAATAGATCCGCTATGTGAGCAAAATGAGGGATCCAGATTCGATAAAATACACATGCACCCAAAAACCTGCGAACCTCTGTTAAAGAACCACAATCCTCTTTCATCCTTCCAATTGCATCAACTTTAGTCGAATCTGGTTTTCTTCCGTAAGATCCGCATAAATGTCCAACAATTACAACCTCTCGCACTCCAAATACGGACTTCATACCCGATAATGTAAGATGAACTTCTCCAAGCCGAGTTAAAATCTTTTCACAATCTTGTATATGATCAACAACATATCTGTGACACCCCCTCGTATCTAAAGTTTCATCCTTGTCTCCTTCTCTACACCCTTTTATAGGAACATCATCCAGAAAAGGCATAGTCTTTTCCGGAATAAAATCTCTCAATACCTTATTCATCCCATTTATCATATGCGCAACTGAGTTGGTCGCGCCTTGAGGAAGAGTGCACATTCTAACCAATCCAAGCGGTGTCCTCATCGTTGTCATATCTCTACTTCCTTCGGCAAGTTGAAATTGATCATAACCTGAATGCAAATCATCCATTGAATAGATCGCCCTTCCAGCAAACGCCTCAGCAAATTCATCAACAATAGGTCCAATTCCTACATTCCTGACAGTTACAGCATTCACCGGCTGCATATCTTGAATAAACCGTAGTGACCCATTCTTCTTAGGTACCGTAAACCATCGACTAGAATACGGCGCAAATGAAGGTTCTAATATTTTCATCTTTATCTTTTCTTTCAATAGTTCCAGCAATTTAGGTAAATGTGCCCTCGATACTGGATCGGTCTTAGATTCCAAGGTACATGCGGTACAGTGAAGATAACCATAGGTGTTATAATATTTGGATCCACACACCCAATTTCATGAGATTCGAAGGCAAACGATCTACCTTGTTTAGCCAACATCTTTTTGAAGCAAGTAATTTCCTCCGGCAATAAAGAACCATCAGAACCAATCTTCAATTTTTCAAAAGTCTCTTCAGTAAACTGATGTCCAATACTCATTGGATCTCTTAAACTTGCTTCTTTTGATGCTTCTCCCATTTTTTCTTTAGAATCCTCTGGTAATGGTCCGGCAACAGGCTTTACCTTCTTATCTGCCGTTTTATATCTCGTCTCTACTGTGACTTCTGGTGCTTGAAAAGATTCAGGCATGGTATAAACCTCTCTCGAATGAATCTCAACAATCTTATCATTATCCCCTAACCCAATAGATGTAATCAATTCCAATGAATCTTCCAGTCCATTTTCTTCATAAACACTTAAAATCCTCTCATCATCTTGCAATGTACCTAACTTACGTAATTGTCCTTCAATATCATATAATCTTTTTCTTTCTTTTCTTTTAAAATCATTAACTTTCTTATACATAATATTTCCATTCTCCAATATACCAATAAAACTCGCATCAAAGGCACCTTCATCTCGCGAGAGTACCTCCTCTTTTGTACCTCCATAATCTCGCTTTACAGTGGTACCTCCCCAAAATCCTTAAATCCTTCAACAATCTTTGACAATGGTTTCTCCCTCAACCTATCTCGATTCCGTTCATGGTTAGGACGTACTATTAGAAATTGTACAGCTTTCCTCCCATCTTCGCTCCGTACCCTTGCATAAGCAGAACCATCGTCAAGTACTTTTGTTTCCATCCGTGTTGCCGTGATGTAAGGTTGTCCTAAAATCAACGAATAGGACATTGTATTTTGAACAAAGAAATGGTGCTCCGTCGCAACATCCCCAATCCGAATTTTGACATCTGGACAAGCTCCATGTAATTCGCCCCGTGTGTTATTAGACGCTCAAATTGTCCATCCATGTTCCATATCAATTGGCCATTTTTGCTTCTTATAAAGATCTTTAGACATGAGATTTATTTCAGAACCATGGTCCACCAAAACAACAATTGGTTCTTCTATATCTCCTACTTTTACCAATACCTCAGTAGTTGCCCTAGCCTAATGCTTTCGAGTATAATGGCTCAAAGTTTCCATTTTCTTGTCACTATAATCTTCGAAATGTACTCGTTGATTATATCCATTCTTTTCATTTGTTGGTTGCTTATAACCAATATCAATGTGTTCTTCATCTTTATATATTCTTACATCAATAGCATGACTCATTCCAGTTTTACCCATTAATTGCCTCTTTCGCTTAATGCTGTCAATGATAACATCATGAAACTCCTTCTTTACAATTTCCAAGACTTCTTTCAATGTGAATTCCACCTTAGCGTTTAATATACGTTCTTCCAACACCCCTTTCAAATTTGTTGCCGCTTCAATGTTAGAAAGTAGCTTATAAGCAATTGATTTGCCCTTATCTTTTGTCTCCGTTGTTTTTTCTCCCAATGATGTTGAGGTATCCTTTACAGGCAATTCTTGTGAAGCTGCCTCCCGAGCCTTGTCTCCTCGAGTTTGCCTCTTAGAGGAATTTCCTTCTCTAGTATCATCAAAATTTCCTCGTCTTTTTTTTCCATCAAAGCTTCATGTTGGCTCTTAGCAATATATGCATGAACTGAAAGAGACTCAACAGGATCCTCCCAACGTGTTCTTCCTCGTATTGTAGCTGCAGTTCTCAATAACGCTTCTCGAGGTAATTTCCCTTCTTGCATTGTAGAAACGGCAGAAGCCCAAAACTCACTAGTTTTCATACTTCCACCAATTTCATCATCTACTTTAGCACCATAACTTGCACTTTCTCGTACTACTGTTTCATCCTCTTTTAAGTAATCTTGAACCAATGCTCTCATTCCTCCCTTGCCAAAATTGGTTTGAAGAAGATCCACCCTATCTTTCAATGCTATCTTTCCATCTTTCCAGCAAATAATTCCCTGCCGTATCATATTATTAAATTCATTGCAATCTTTTCTAGTGTGTGAAGCACCATCACACCAAATGCATCTTTGTACATATCCTTGTTTTGAAACATTCTTCGAATTGTTTATAGAAGTATTCTCTTCAAGTCTTGCCAATTTGATTTGAAGATCTCGCATTCCTCGTATAATTTCTTCCATACCCATATCTGCTTTCTTTGATAAGGATGTCGAAGGTTGAACTGTAGGCATTGTCGGTGGTGTTGTACGTACTGGAGCTTTGGGTGCTTGTACTGTTTTCGGAATATTGCTCCTATCCTTCCTCCTTTCTTTTTTTGTAAGCAACCCCACCGCATCTTCAACGTTCTTCCACTTCGTTGTCAATCCTTCATCTTCTTCTTTGTCTTGAAGAAGGGGTTCTAATTTCTCTTGCAATTCTCCATCAGCAGCTTGAAGAAATAGATCAACTTTGTTTGGCTCCAATGTCAATTTTTCTACCTTCGATAATTGAGAGTACTGCCTCTCAAATTCCCTTAGTAGCTCTGTTGCTTGCAAATTCTTATTGGGCCGTTCAATCCATCCCAGAAACAGCTTCTTAGTAACGTGATCAGCATCTTCCAAGAAATATTCGTCTTTCAATGCATGTAAAAGTCCTCCCATGAATTCCCACAACGATCCGTAATCGATGTAATGTGGTCCCTTATCTCCGGTATCGTGGCAAGTCCAAATAGTGCAACCATTTTCTTCTCAGAAACCCGATTTAATTCCATTTCATGAACATAACATCTTAAATACCTTGAAATATTCCTCCCATCAAATTGATCAATTTTATTGACCACTGCTTGCAATGCTTTGGTTGCCAAAGCTTCCTTTCGATCATTGCTTTGCTGTTGCTACATTGACAATGAGAAGGCTTGAAACAAACTAGCAATAGACGGATCCATGTGCATACCTTGTCCTTTAGAAGACTCCCCACTAGAAACTTCTCCCAAAAATCCTTCAAAATTTTTATTTTCGTTTTCCATAAAAATAAAGATAAAATCAACCGAAATCCAATACCTTCCACCTCAAGCTTTCACGTCGGGTTCACCACTTTTGTCGTATTATGTGCTTTCCTGCTCGAGAATGCGCCGGGCGTCTGGCTATAGAAGGTAGTATGGAGATTCGTCGATAGTCAAGCAGTCTATCAGTTTTTGACTGCTAGAATATAAACGACTGCAACAATATACCGTAAATCTATACGGATGCTCTTCGACTGCTTGTCGAAGTCTTTTTTTGTCCCAGGCGGTAGGTCTCTAGACGTTACAGAGAACCCCGAACAACCCAAACTGTTAATCTTCAATACCCCTTTGTACTTACGATCTTGTATCCACTGAATGTCCTGTTAGATTAACCCAATAAATTTCATTCACTCCGCATACTCAATCCTATAGACACCCCTTTAATCCTTCAATCACAGACGTAACTCGATTTCACAAAATAGTCAAGAGTAATCAAATCTACTTCATTAAAAATCCCGATTCACCATTACAACACTGACCTCAGTAACGATTGCCTCAGTCTTCCCAAAACTCTATGAAGAAGAAAAATCCAATTCTTCGTCTTTTCTTCTCCGACCCGAAGCATATAGCTCCTCTCCAGTTTCCTTGATCCTCAAAACTTTCAATGAAAATGAACTAGTAACCTTGCAAAAAGCTTGAAGCTAGCTCCCCGATTCTCAGAAAAAAAAAATCCCCCCCCCCCTCTAAAACTATATTCTCTCCTAACCTTATCCTCTGAACTTCTTCAATCTTCCATTTTAGATCCGGAATTGGCTCCGGCCGTCAGAGCTTAGATCTGAAATTGGCTCACGTCATCAAGGCCTTCTCCTCCATTTTTACCTTTAAGAGATCCATTTATCGTAAACAACGTTCCATGAAACGGCACAGAGAACAGGACAGCCCGAAATAGAATCGAATCCCGTAATCGGGACCATATTGAGTCGCCCGACCAATTCAGGTCCCATATTGGGTAAGATGCCCGTAGTAACCTGGATGCTCGTGTAATTGGGTCAAATTGGTCTTCGCGTCAGACTGGCTGAGGCCCGTAGTAAGACCTGGATTTTCCCGTAATTAGACTGCATTGGGTTGCCCCACCAATACAGGTCTCATATTGGGTAAGAGGACCCGGATTGGATTCTCGAAATTGGATCCAATTGGCTCTTCGAACCGGTCGTGTGAATTGGTCCTTCTCTTCCTGCTGACTCCCGTTATTGGAATCGAATGGAGCATTTCAGTATGCCCCGGCTGACTGTAACGGGGTGACTGAACCTGACCACTCAGTATTTGCACTGGAGTTGGTCGATGCTTTCAATATTCGAGGTAACTGAATATTAATAAAATTTCCCTTTCTTTTTTTTATTTTCACTGTATACTCGTGTTACAACACGACAACGGACATAATCATGTAAGCTAGTAATTACATATACAAATAGATAGAAATATATAAAAGTAGGTAAAAGTAAGTTAACTCTATAGTATTTAGTATGGAAGCATCCTAGAAGCTTCATAGACGCTGCTTTGACTTCATAGTTGTCTTTAATTGACTTTTTGGATTAAAAACGTGGTCAACAAGTTGGCCATGTGCCACACATGTTGTTAGCTTGAAGATCAAGCTAACTATGTGGCCTACACGTAGAAGAACTTGCCTTGTAAGTCAAGGCATGTGTCCTACAAAGTCAACACATATTGGAGGTCCTATAGAACATCGCCATGTAGCCCCTAGTTAGATAGTATATATAGAGACAAGAATGAAGGCTTCTTCACTCTTGTCAACTCCTTTGTTACTTCTAGTCTAGTTTCAAGGGTCTCTAGTTTTCTTGTCTTTTGGCAATAGCCATTCCATTTTTTCTTTCAATATATATCCTTGTTTATATATATTTTGTTACCTCTCTTTGAGTGAAGGCTCATTTGTTTGAATTATTTTTTCATCGAGTTCTTGTTCTTGACAGATTGACAAGAGTACACCTACAATATCAGAGCTTTGTCTAATCTTGATTAAGAGTGGATTACCTCTTTTTCTTGATAAGATATAAGCATATTAGAAGTTGCAGATTACCCTCTTCTAAACTCATATTTTCTTTAGTATTTTCTTTGTTCTCAAGTCCTCTCTTCTATTTGTCTTGAGCGATATTAGACATCTTCTCTCTTCTAAGTGTTATCATGACAAAACTTGTTGAAATGAAGAGTATAATGGCACAAATGCAAGAGCAATTGAGGACGTTAATGCTTGTAATGCATCAACTCAATTTACCACCACAAGGAGCAACAAGATTGGCAAGAAGTAAAAGTATAGAAATGGTTGGAGCTGCTTCAACATCTGCACCAAGCCATGTCCTTTCTCCTATGGTGGAACGCCCTTCAAATGTTGGAGAACCAAGAATTGTCCTACCTGAGAAGTTTGATGGCACCAGATCCAAGTTTCGAGGATTTATCAATCAAGTGCAACTTGTGATTGAACTTCAATCCCAAAGCTATCCAACTCCAGGATCACAAGTTAGATTCATTGGTATGCTTCTTTCAGATTCAGCACTATCGTGGTTTTCATCTTTTCTTGAATGACAAGATCCAATATTGGATAATCTAGAGGCTTTTTTGGCGGAGTTTCGATCCATGTATGGAGAACATAATGTAATTCGTGTTGTAACCAATAAGATCCATATTTTACAACAAGACAATCGATCAGTAACGTTATATGCTTCACAATTTTGACAACTTGCAACTGATATCAAGTAGGATGATGCTGCAATTCTTAGTCAATTTCTCTATGGATTACAATATGAGGTAAAAAAATTTATGCTCAACTTACTTGATCCTCAAACATTGAGTCAAGCAATTGACTTTGCTGTGAAGTGTGACAATTGCTTTTTTGAATTTCGATCTAAGAACCGTACAAGTAGACCTCAACGTTACTATAATTCAATGGCAACACCAACACCTCTTCAATACATACATTCAAAAGTAGAGGATATGCAAATTGATGCAGTACGTTTTAAACCTCTTACTGAGCAAAAAAAGACTCGTCATCATCAAGAAGGATTATGTTTATATTATGGAGAACCAAAACACACTCTTCAACATTATCCAAAGAAATGACGCAATCAAAAATGAGGAGTATGGCTATGAAAGAAGACAATATGTCAAAAAACAAGCTTGTCCAGCTACAATAGAGACCGTGCGACTAGAACCTTGCACAACATCTAATAAAGGTCCTATTCTCTCCTCAGAGCCCTCTCCTTGTTTTACATTAAATGTTATTTTAGGACGTAAACATTACAAAGTCTCTGCCTTGTTAGATTCAGGAGTCTCAGCGTGTTTTTAAGATGAAGAATTTACTAAAAGTCATAGCATATTTTTAGTAAAGAAAACTAAACCTGTTCATGTAGAAGTCATAGATGGTCGTCCATTGTCTTCTGGAGATATTACTCATGAAACCCTTCTTATAGAAGTAATAATCAATAGTCATAATAGTTTTGTAGTATTTAATATCATTAGATTTTCTTCTAATCCAGTCATTTTAGGTTTATCGTGGTTAGAAAAATACAACCCTCAAATAGATTGGATTTTTTGAACTCTTACTTTCTCTAAAAGTATAACTAATAGTGTAATTAATCAAGTAGAGAGTCATAAGTCCAGTTCAATTAAACCCATATTTATAGGTACAAAAGCTTTCTTGCATGCTGCTATGAAAGAATCACCATATATTATTTATGCCACACCCGTTTCTACTAGTGAAAAGACTTCAAGTGGCATTCCAAGCCAATATCAAGAATTTCAAGATGTATTTGAAAAAAAGAATGCGGATATACTTCCGGAACATCGTCCCTATGATTGCTCAATTGACCTTCAAGAAGGAGCACAACCGCCATTCGGACCAATCTACAGTTTATCACAAAATGAGTTGACTGAACTCAAGGAGTATATTGAAGAAAATCTAGCTAAGAATTTCATATGCCATTCTAAATCTCCGATAGGAGCTCCAATTCTATTTGTGAAGAAAAAAGATGGATCATTGCGGATGTGTATTGATTATCGAGGACTCAATAAGATTACTAACAAGAACAGGTATTTACTACCTTTAATATCTAGACTTCTTGATCAGCTGAATCAAGCTAAGATCTATACAAAAATAGATCTTTGGGGAGCATACAATCTAGTATGCATCAAAGAAAGAGATGAATGGAAGACTGCGTTTTGAGCTAGGTATGAACATTTTGAATACAACATCATGCCTTTTGGACTTACAAATGCACCAGCAGCTTTTCAACATCTAATGAATGATATTTTTTGAGAATTTTTGGACGATTTTGTGGTTTGTTATCTAGACAACATCTTGATCTATTCTAAGAATCTAGAAGACCATGAACTTTATGTTTTTTGTGTGTTACAAAAATTAAGAGATGCAGGACTCTATGCCAAGATAGAGAAGTGCATGTTCAACACTATTCAAGTCGATTTCTTAGGTTATATCATTTCAAATAATGGACTTATAATGGATCCTAAGAAAGTTCAAACTATTATAGATTGGAAGATATCAAAAACGGTAAGAGATGTCTTATTTTTTTTTGGGATTTGCCAACTACTATCAGATCTTCATCAAAGACTTCTCTCGAGTTGCAGCTCAACTTACAAGTTTGACTTGTAAAGACAAATTCCAATGGAATCAAGAAGTGGAAGTTGCTTTTGAATCTTTGAAGACAGCATTTCTTTCTGCATCAATCTTGTATCGTGTTAATTTTTCCAAAGCATTCTTTATGGAAACAGATGCATCGGACTTTGTTCTAGGTGCAGTTTTATCACAAATGGGAACAGATGACAAATTTCATCTAGTAGCCTTTCATTCAAGAAAATTCTCAGTAGCAGAAATCAATTATGAGATTTACGATAAATAACTTCTTGCAATTATGGATTCTTTTCAAGAATGGCGTCAATATCTAGAAGGCGCTTCCAGTCTAGTCACCGTATATACGGATCACAAGAACCTCGAATATTTTATGTCAGTACGTGTATTAAATCGTCGCCAAGCTCATTGAAGCATGTCTTTATCAAGATTCGAATTCATCATCACTTATTTGCCAAGAAAACAACAAGGTATATCCGATGCTTTATCTAGACGTTCTTATCTTGTACCAAAAGAAAGAGATGTAGTGTTTGAGCAACAAAGAATTGTTCTCTTGAAGCCACAGCAATTTCATCTTCGAGCAATAAAATCAACATTGACTGTTGATTTAACTTTTCTTAAGCAAGTCCAGTTAAGTATGTCTTCACACCTTCTTGTTCATGATATCAAGAATAATTCTTCTAAATCTCATGATCCCTCTAAATTTGAATTCAAGAACAACCTACTCTATTTCAAAGGACACCTATATGTTCCAGAAGGAGAAGCACATTTACGTGTTCTTCAAGCTCGTCACGACTTTCTAGCAGCAGGACATTTTGGATATAATGAGACTTTGGAGCTGATATCTAGGGATTTTTGGTGGCCTCAAATATGGAAGGTCGTTAAAGATTTTGTACAATCATGTGATGTTTGTTCAAGATCGAAACCTCCTTATCATCGACCTTTTAGACTTCTTCAGCCATTACCTATCACAGATACAAAATACAGACTTGAAATCTAACAAGAAGTTCAAGAAGAAGTGGCAGAACTAGATTAAAAAGATGAGTACAAGAACAACACCAGAAAGGTGAGCTAGAACTCCAAGAGATGTGTTGTCGAGACTGAAGAACCCTTCAGCCTCGACTCCTATATATACTACTGAATAGGAAGCTTCTCGAGCTACTTCCGCTAACTAGGACGCTTCTCCAACAACTTCTACTAATTAGGAAACTTCTTGAGCAACTTCCTAGAATCTATCAAAATATTCTAGAACCTTCTAAGAATATTCTAGAACCTTCTAAGCGAATCTTTAGGAAATATTCTAAGAATCTTCTAGAACCTTCTAAAGGAATCTTTAGAGAATCTTTAGAGAATATTCTAGAAGAATATTAGAAGAATCTTCCAATGTATGTCCATGACATCACCTCCTCTTCTAACTTCGAGGTCTCCGAGAAGCAATGTTGTTATCAGTCAATACCAACGCAAGAAAATGAAAATCTGTCGCATCACATCCGCTATGAATTCCAATTGTTGTTCGCGAGGCAAATGATTCATCGGCCCTTGGAGCCAACGGTAGTGACCAACACCTTCAACCTCTGACCAAGCGTGGACTTCTGTGTCTTCATTGTGAAACTGTCCTCCAAACACACCTTCTGGCTGACCGTCGTAGGCAGGCTCGATCTCAAATACAATTACTAGCGATCTGTTGCTCGGTATCCTCCGACGTCGTCGTGGTGCAGGCGGTTCTTCATCTCGCGGTCGTCTTCGTGAGCTAGTCGCTTGAGATGACATAACAAGTGTAGTATCGTGACTATCCATGTCCAAAGGCTAAAATGATGAGAGCAAACTATAGTTGCTAACAAAGTTCTACACTATCGAACTATGGGTTTTGGAGGTGCCCTCCCCCCTTTTTATGCTACTTGATGAGCAAGCTTCAGCAAGAAGCTATCGTTGAATTGGCTTAGGTTTATGAGGATATCGTTGATGAAATTCTTGTACCTTTTTTGGTGCATTGGCAAGATTTTCGGCACGCTCCCACGTTCATTCATTGATGTCGTATCCACTCCAATGCACTAAATACTCCAATTTTCTCCTATTACGCCGTGAATCTAGTACCTTTTCCACCTCGTATTCCTCATGGTTTTCAATTTCGATATTTGGTGGCGGACTTTGTACTCTTTGGGAAAAAGCTGACTCTCGATAAGGTTCCAACAAAGACACGTGAAAGACTGGATGTACCTTCATAGTAGCTGGTAACTCCAGACGATATGCCACCGGATTGATCTGCTTCTCGATAACAAATGGCCCTAATCTCCGATAGTCCAATTTGTCACATGGCCGCTTGGTCTTGATATTCTGTCGAAGAAGCCATACTTTACTTCCAACTTTAAAAGTAGGCGCCTCATTTTGATATTTATCTGCAGATGCCTTGTAACTCTCTTAGGCAGATTGCAATTGAAGCTTCAACGTCGCTTGAAGCTCCGATAGTTGCTTCACAAATCCTTCAGCTGCTGGGTTGTTATTTGCTGAAGAACTCAATAAATCGAGCTTGGGGTGGTATCCGTAGTTGGAGAAGAATGGTGTTTGTTGAGTTGACGCATGAAGAGAGTTGTTGTATGCGAACTCAGCAAGCGATAGATATGCAGTCCAATCATCTTGTTGATAGTTGATGCTGCATTGTAAATATTGCTCCAAAACTTGATTCACCCGCTCCGTTTGACCGTCAGTTTGAGGATGAAAAGCCGAAGAGAGCTTAATATCCACCTTCAATATCTCAAAGAGGGACCTCCAAAACTTGGATACAAACTGAGTACCTCGATCCGACACGATATCATCTGGTAGGCCATGATAACGATATATGTTATCAAGAAAGAGTCTTGCGGTGTCTTCACTTGACGATGTTTTCTTGCAAGGCACGAAATGCGCCATCTTTGTAAATCGATCCACCACAACAAAGATGCTGTCAAATGAATTCGATGGCGGTAGGTCCGTAATGAAGTCCATAGAAACTGAAGACCATGGTTGGTGCGGAATAGGCAATGGCTGGAGAAGTCCATACGGACAATGTCGAGGGACCTTGGATCTTGAACAAACATCACAAGAAAGGACAAATTCCTTCACATCCTTCCACATTTGGGGCCACCAAAAATCTCGTGAAATGAGCTCCAAAGTCTTGTTGAATCCAAAATGTCCCGCAGCTGGAAAGTCGTGGCGAGATTGAAGTACTCGGAGTCGAGTTGGTCCTTTCGGGATATACAACCGCTCCTCAAAATACAGAAGATCTCCCTCCACCTTAAACTTATCATTATTGATACGTTGTTTGATGTCAAGAGCTATAGAATCCTCAATGGTCGCAGTACGTACCTCGCTGAGGAAGCCGTCATCGATAGTTGCAACAGTAGCAAAAATCCTGAATTTTTCTGGTTTCAACAATGTTGTACATTGTTGATCAAACGCTGCTTCTCCAGCCTTTGGCGCAAGATACGATCTCCTCGATAATGCGTCAGATAATCCTTGCTGTTTTCCAGGGCGGTAGGTGATAATAAAGTCAAATCGTGATAGAGACATATTCCATCGAGCTTGACGACGATTCAAAATTTGAGCCGTCATGAAGTACTCCAAATTCTTGTGGTCCGTATAAACAGTCACTAGATGTGCAGCTCCTTCGAGGAAGTGACGCCACTCTTGGAAGGCATCCACTATAGCAAGCAGCTCTTTGTCGTGGATCTCGTAGTTGATCTCAGCAGCAGAGAACTTTCGTGAATAGAACGCAACTGGGTGAAGCTTCTTGTCTATGCCCATCTGTGAAAGCACAGCTCCCAAAGCAAAATCTGAAGCATCGGTCTCTAAATAGAAAGCCTTTGCAAAGTCAGGGTGTACCAAGATTGGAGCCGTAGTGAATGTCGTCTTGAGATCTTGAAATGCTTTTGCTGCTTGTGATCCCCATTCGAGCTTGTCTTTGCTTGTTAGACGCGTGAGTGGTGCAGCAACTTGAGAATAATTCTTGATGAAGATCCGATAGAAGTTAGCAAATCTAAGAAAACACTGAACATCTCTAACCGTCTTTGGAACTTCCCAAGATATAATTGCTTCTACCTTTTTTGGATCCATCTTCAAGCCCTCTGTAGTCGCAATGAAGCCCAAAAATTCCATCTCATTCTGGTGAAATTGACACTTCTCCAACTTGGCGTAGAGTCCTCGTTCGCATAGTTTTTCAAGAACCAAACAAACGTGCTTCTCATGTTCTTCTTCATTCTTGGAAAATATCAAAATATCATCCAGATAGATCACAACAAAGTCATCGAGGTACTCCCGAAAGATGTCGTTCATCATATGCTGAAAGACCGCTGGAGCATTGGTAAGACCAAAAGGCATGTCATTGTACTCAAAATGGCCATACCTTGTACGAAAGGCTGTCTTCCATTCATCTCCTTCTTTGATTCGCACAAGGTTGTAGGCTCCTCTTAAATTAATCTTTGTAAAAATCCTTGCACGTCAAAGTTGATCTAAGACGCCGGAGATCAAAGGTAAGGGATAGCGATTTTTCTTGGTCACCTTGTTGAGTCCTTGGTAGTCCACGTACATCCGCAGTGAGCCATCCTTTTTCTTCACGAATAGGATTGGTGCTCCAGCTGGCGACTTTGAATGTCGAATAAAATTCTTGACTAGATTCTCATCGATGTACTTCCGCAATTCTGCCAACTCCGTCTGCGATAGGTTGTATATTGGACCAAAAGGTGGTTGCGCTCCTTCCTCTAAGTCTATGGCGCAATCATATGGTCGATGTTCCGGCAGTATATCGGCGTTCTTCTTCTGAAACACGTCTTCAAAATCCCTATATTGCTCTGGTATATTCGATGTTGAGATATTCTCGCCGCTAATTGGAGCTGCATAAATGACAAATGGTGCGCCTTCCTTGGACGATCTTAGGAACGCTCTCGCTCCAATAAACATGGATTTCTTCATGTAGGTTCTACCAACAGGTTTATTATTATTTTTTTCAGGAAATGTTATCCTTCGTAGCCTCCAATCAATGGACGGATTATGATCTTCTAACCAAGAAAGACCAAGGATAACAGGGCTTGATGGGGTTCTAATAATATTAAAAATAACGTGACTACTATGGTCCTTAAACACCACTTCTATAGGTTCTGATTCGTGGGTAACGTTGCCTGACAATAAGGGTCGTCCATCTATCACCTCTACGTGAACAGGTTTGGACTTCTGTACTAAACGGATCTTGTGGCGTTTAGCAAACTCTTCATCTAAAAAACAAGTAGATGCCCTCGAATCCAATAAAGCTAAAGTTTTTTGTTTTTGAAGGCCTAAAAACAAAGGAATTGTAAAACAACGGGCAAGTTGGACAGAGAAGGAGGAACCTGATTGTTGTCGTGATATTAGATTATCTAGCCGCATGGTTCCTACTGTGGCTGGACGTCGTCGTTTTCCGGAATCATCGCACTTCTAGTCTTGACAGGGTGCCAATTTTGCTTCTTTGGGCAATTTCCAACCTTGTGACCTTCTTCTCCACAGTACAAACATAATCCTTCCTCCATACGCCATTTCTTCTCTGTTGGAGTAAGAGATCGGACACGCGCCGTGTCGATTTGCATGTCTGTTGCCTCCGAATGTGAGTTTAAGCTATTTGCAGACATAGTCACGTCGTAACGAGTCATTTGGTGTCTTGGACGTTGGTCTTGGCGACGCTAGAATAGGCGGTTGTCACACTTTACAGCTTGGCTAATAGCTTCGTTGAGCGTTTGAGGATAAGGAAGAGATAACAGCAAGTCCTTCACATCATCCTTCAAGCCCCAATAAAACTGACTCACCAACGCCTCTTCACCCCAATTAATGTCACTTGCCAATTGTCTGAAATCCGAGGCATAGACTAAAGCAGAGCGTGTTCCTTGTCGTAGCGATCGGATCTTTGTTGTAGCCCATCGAACTTTATCATGCTCGCCAAATGCTTCTGCAAACGCCTCTAAGAACATTTCAAAGTTGCTCAGGATTGGCGATCGCTTCTCGAACAAGGGAGTAAACCAAGACAGAGCTTGTGCTGTAAGCAAGGTTCCAAGAAGCCCAACATGCGCTTCCTCCGTCGGATAACGTTCGGGCTGTAAAATTGTTATCAACCTGATTTGGTTGACAAAACCTCGAAACTTGGAACGAGTTCCATCAAACTTATCCGGAAGACTAACTCGAGGCTCCTTTCGTTGTAGGACTACTCGATCTTGTTGAAATGGAGGTAGAACTGCTTCTTCTGGCGCAGAAGTTTGAGGCTGATATGCTTTAGATGGCGCTATCCCAGATGCTCCATTGTTATGGAGTCCTACCATGACTCCTTCGATCTCTGTTGTCCTATGTGACAACGAGGCAAGAGCATTTATGATGGCGTCTAGTTTGGATTCCAAACTTTCAGCCATTTTAACGTCTTAACCTTCGGCTAACCTTCAGAAAGAAGAAAAAAGAGTTTTGACAAGAGGACGATATTGGTTCAGAGGAGAGTACTCCGCAACCTCTAAAACGCCTTAAGACTCCAAGATGAGGGGTAATCCACTCTCTCCAAGAAGAATAAGGCTCCAATATTGAGAAAGAAGAGATATCAGTTTAGAGGAGGGTAATCCGCAACCTCTAAAACACTAGCACACCTTCAAGAAGAGGGGTAATCCACTCTCTAACAAGAAGGAACTAGCTCTGATACCAGTGAAAATGCAGTCTCGACAAACTGTCACGGACACAAAATACAGACTTGAAATCTAACAAGAAGTTCAAGAAGAAGTGGCAGAACTAGATTAAAAAGATGAGTACAAGAACAACACCAGAAAGGTGAGCTAGAACTCCAAGAGATGTGTTGTCGAGACTGAAGAACCCTTCAGCCTCGACTCCTATATATACTACTGAATAGGAAGCTTCTCGAGCTACTTCCGCTAACTAGGACGCTTCTCCAACAACTTCTACTAATTAGGAAACTTCTTGAGCAACTTCCTAGAATCTATCAAAATATTCTAGAACCTTCTAAGAATATTCTAGAACCTTCTAAGCGAATCTTTAGGAAATATTCTAAGAATCTTCTAGAACCTTCTAAAGGAATCTTTAGAGAATCTTTAGAGAATATTCTAGAAGAATATTAGAAGAATCTTCCAATGTATGTCCATGACATTACCCATTCCAGAACAACTATGGTCTTTTGTTTCTATGGACTTCATCATCTTCCAATCTCAGGTTCTTATGACTCTATATTTGTGATAGTAGATCATTTTACCAAGATGGCACATTTTGTACCATGTACAAAATCTATCACAAGTGAAGAAACAACTAAGCTCTTTCTTGACAATATCTATCACTATCATGGATTACCCAAGGATATTATATCACATAGGGGAACTCAATTTGTATCAAGATTTTGGCAGACTCTTTTCAAGATTCTTAAAGTAGATATAAAACTATCTTCGGCATTCCATCCTCAAACTAATGGACAAACAGAGTGTATTAATCAAGTTTTGGAGTAATATTTAAGATGTACCATTAATTATCAACAAGATGATTGGACAACTCTTTTGCCATTGGCAGAGTTTGCTTTTAATAACACAGTACATTCTTCTACAAAATAAACACCTTTTTTGTTAATTATGGTTATCATCCATGACTTCATACTTTTGACTTTTTAAAAGTTGATAATCCTGCTGCAAAAGATTTGGCAATTCATTTATCAGAGCTACATGCAACGATGAAGGCGCAGTTAAAAGAGGCTCAAGAACAACAAAATGTCAATGCGGATGTCTATCGAAAGGAACAACCATCATTCATCTTCGGTGATAAGGTATGGCTACTTCGTCGCAATACCAAGACCACTCATCTTTGTGAAAAGTTAGACTATCGAAGGCTCGGACCATTTTCTATTTCTACACAAATCAATCCAGTTGCATATCCTTCACATCTACCGGTGTCGTATTGTAACATGAGTATACAGTGAAAATAAAAAAAAGGGGGAATTTTATTAATATTCAGTTACCTCAAATATTGGGAGCATCGACCAACTTCAGTGCAAATACTGAGTGGTCAGGTTCAGTCACTCCGTTACAGTCAGCCGGGGCATACAGAAATGCTCCATTCGATTCCAATAACAGGAGTCAGCAGGAAGAGAAGGACTAATTCATACGACGGGTTCGAATAGCCAATTGGATCCAATTTCGAGAATCCAATCCAGGTCCTCTAATCCAATATGAGACCTAAATTGGCCGATCAACCCAATTACAGAACATCCAGGTTACTACGGGCATCTTTCCCAATATAGGACCTGAATTGGTCGGGCGACTCAATGTGGTCCCGATTACGGGGTTCGATTCTGTTTCAGGCTGTCCTGTTCTCTGTGCCGTTTCAGGGAACGTTATTTACGGTAAATGGATCTCTTAAAGGTAAAAACGGAGGAGAAGGCCTTGATGACGTGAGCCAATTTCGGATCTAAGCTCTGACGGCAGGAGCCAATTCCGGATCTAAGATGGAAGATTGAAGAAATTCAGAGGATAAGGTTAGAGGAGAATATAGTTTTAGAGAGGGAAGTTTTTTTTTCGGGGAGAATCAGGAGGGAGCTAGTTTTCAAGCTTTTGCAAGGTTACCAATTTGGTTTCATTGGAGGGTTTTGAAGATCAAGGGAATTAGAGAGAGGAGCTTCATGCTTCGGGTCGGGGAAGGAAAGACATAGAAATTGGATTTTTCTTCTTCGTAGAGTTTTGGGAAGAGTGAGGCAATCGCTGCTGAAGTCAGTGTTGTAATGGTGAATCGAGATTTTTAAATGAAGTGGGTTTGAATACTCTTGACTGTTTTGTAAAATCGAGTTACATCTGTAATTGAAGGATTAAAAGGGTGTCTATAGGATTGAGTATGCGGAGTGAATGAAATTTATTGGGTTAATCTAATAGGACAATCAGTGGATACAAGATCGTAAGTACAAAGGGGTATTGAAGATTAACAGTTTGGATTGTTCAGGGTTCTCTGTAATGTCTAGAGACCTACCGGCTGGGGCAAAAAAAAAGACTTCGAAAAGCAGTCGAAGAGCATCCGTATAGATTTACGGTATATTGTTGCAGTCGTTTATATTCTAGCAGTCAAAAACTGATAGACTGCTTGACTATAGGCGAATCTCCATACTACCTTCTACAGTTAGACGCCCGGCGCGTTCTCGAGCAGGAAAGCACGTAATACGACAAAAGTGGTGAATCCGACGTGAAAGCTTGAGAAGGAAGGTATTCGATTTCCGTTGATTTTATCTTTATTTTTATGGAAAACGAAAATAAAAATTTTGAAGGATTTTTGGGAGAAGTTTCTGGTGGGGAGTCTTCTAAAGGACAAGGTATGCACATGGATCCGTCTATTGCTAGTTTGTTTCAAGCCTTCTCATTGTCAATGCAGCAACAGCAAAGCAATGATCGAAAGGAAGCTTTGGCAACCAAAGCATTGCAAGCAGTGGTCAATAAAATTGATCAATTTGATGGAAGGAATATTTCAAGGTATTTAAGATGTTATGTTCATGAAATGGAATTAAATCGGGTTTCTGAGAAGAAAATGGTTGCACTATTTGGACTTGCCACGATACCGGAGATAAGAGACCACATTACATCGATTATGGATCATTGTGGGAATTCATGGGAGGATTTTTTACATGCATTGAAAGACGAATATTTCTTGGAAGATGTTGATCGTGTTACTAAGAAGCTGTTTCTGGGATGGATTGAACGGCCCAATAAGAATTTGTAAGCAACAGAGCTACTAAGGGAATTTGAGAGGCAGTAGTCTTAATTATCGAAGGTAGAAAAATTGACATTGGAGCCAAACAAAGTTGATCTATTTCTTCAAGCTGCTGATGGAGAATTGCAAGAGAAATTAGAACCCCTTCTTGAAGACAAAGAAGAAGATGAAGGATTGACAACGAAGTGGAAGAACGTTGAAGATGCGGTGGGATTGCTTACAAAAAAAGAAAGGAAGAAGGATAGGAGCAATATTCCGAAAACAGTACAAGCACCCAAAGCTCCAGTACGTACAACACCACCGACAATGCCTACAGTTCAACCATCGACATCCTTATCAAAGAAAGCAGATATGGGTATGGAAGAAATTATACGAGGAATGCGAGATCTTCAAATCAAATTGGCAAGACTTGAAGAGAATACTTCTATAAACAATTCGAAGAATGTTTCAAAACAAGGATATGTACAAAGATGCATTTGGTGTGGTGATGCTTCACACACTAGGAAAGATTGCAATGAATTTAATAATATGATACGGCAAGGAATTATTTGCTAGAAAGATAGGAAGATAGCATTAAAAGATAGGGAAGATCTTCTTCAAACCAATTTTGGCAAGGGAGGAATGAGAGCATTGGTTCAAGATTACCTAAAAGAGCATGAAACAGCAGCACGAGAAAGTGCAAGTTATGGTGCTAGAGTAGATGATGAAATTGGTGGAAGTATGAAAACTAGTGAGTTTTGGGCTTCTGTCCTTTCTACAATGCAAAAAGGGAAATTACCTCGAGAAGCGTTATTAAAGTCTGTAGCTACAATACGAGGTAGAACAGGTTGGGAGGATCCTGTTGAGTCTCTTTCAATTCATGCATATATTGCTAAGAGCCAACATGAAGCTTTGATGGAAGAAAAGAGACGAGGAAATTTTGATGATACTAGAGAAGGAAATTCTTCTAAGAGGCAAACTCGAGGAGACAAGGCTCGGGAGGCAGCTTCACAAGAATTGCCTGTAAAGGATACCTCAGCATCATTGGGAGAAAAAACAACGGAGACAAAAGATAAGGGCAAATCAATTGCTTATAAGCTACTTTCTAACATTGAAGCAGCAACAAATTTGAAAGGGGTGTTGGAAGAACGTATATTAAACGCTAAGGTAGAATTCACATTGAAAGAAGTCTTGGAAATTGCAAAGAAGGAGTTTCATGATGTTATCATTGACAGCATTAAGCGAAAGAGGCAATTAATGAGCGAAACTGGAATGAGTCATGCTATTCATGCAAGAATATGTAGAGATGAAGAAGAGGTTGATATTGGTTACGAGCAACCAACAAATGAAAAGAATGGGTATAATCAGCGAGTATGTTTCGAAGATTCTAGTGACAAGGAAATAGAAACTTTGAGCCATTATACTCGAAAGCATTGGGCAAGGGGAATTATTGAGGTATTGGTGAAGGTAGGAGATATAGAAGAACCAATAGTTGCTTTGGTGGACCATGGTTCTGAAATAAATCTCATGTCTAAAGATCTTTATAAGAAGCAAAAATGGCCAATTGATATGGAACATGGATGGGCAATACGAGCAGCTAATAATACACGCGGCGAATTATATAGAGCTTGTCCAGATGTCAAAATTTGGATTGGGGATGTTGCGACGGAGCAACATTTCTTCGTTCAAGATACAACGTCTTATCTGTTGATTTTAAGACAACCTTATATCACGGCAACACGGATGGAAACAAAGGTACTTGACGATGGTTCTGCTTATGCAAGGGTACGGAGCGAAGATGGGAGGAAAGTTGTACAATTTCTAACAGTACCTCCTAACCATGAACGGAATCGAGATAGGTTGAGGGAGAAACCATTGCCAAAGATTGTTGAAGGATTTAAGGATTTTGGGGAGGTACCACTGTAAAGCGAGATTATGGAGGTACAAAAGAGGAGGTACTCTCGCGAGATGAAGGTGCCTTTGATGCGAGTTTTATTGGTATATTGGAGAATGGAAATATTATGTATAAGAAAGTTGATGATTTTAAAAGAAAAGAAAGAAAAAGATTATATGATATTGAAGGACAGTTACGCAAGATAGGTACATTACAAGATGATGAGAGGATTTTGGGTGTTTATGAAGAAAATGGACTGGAAGATTCATTGGAATTGATTACATCTATTGGGTTAGAAGATAATGATAAGATTGTTGAGATTCATTCGAGAGAGGTTTATACCATGCCTGAATCTTTTCAAGCACCAGAAGTCACAGTAGAGACGAGATATAAAACGGCAGATAAGAAGGTAAAGCCTGTTGCCGGACCATTACCAGAGGATTCTAAAGAAAAAATGGGAGAAACATCAAAAGAAGCTAGTTTAAGAGATCCAATGAGTATTGGACATCAGTTTACTGAAGAGACTCTTGAAGAATTGAAGATTGGTTCTGATGGTTCTTTATTGCCGGAGGAAATTACTTGCTTCAAAAAGATGTTGGCTAAACAAGGTAGATCGTTTGCCTTCGAGTCTCATGAAATTGGGTGTGTGGATCCAAATATTGTAACACCTATGGTTATCTTCACTGTACCGCATGTACCTTGGAATCTAAGACCGATCCAGTATCGAGGGCACATTTACCTAAATTGGTGGAACTATTAAAAGAAAAGATAAAGATGAAAATATTAGAACCTTCATTTGCGCCGTATTCTAGTCGATGGTTTATGGTACCTAAGAAGAATGGGTCACTACGGTTTATTCAAGATATGCAGCTGGTGAATGCTGTAACTGTCAGGAATGCAGGAATTGGACCTATTGTAGATGAATTTGCTGAGGCGTTTGCTGGAAGGGCGATCTATTCAATGGATGATTTGCATTCAGGTTATGATCAATTTCAACTTGCCGAAGGAAGTAGAGATATGACAACGATGACGACACCGCTTGGATTGGTTAGAATGTGCACTCTTCCTCAAGGCGCGACCAACTCAGTTGCGCATATGATAAATGGGATGAATAAGGTATTGAGAGATTTTATTCCGGAAAAGACTATGCCTTTTCTGGATGATGTTCCTATAAAAGGGTGTAGAGAAGGAGACAAGGATGAAACTTTAGATACGAGGGGGTGTCACAGATATGTTGTTGATCATATACAAGATTGTGAAAAGATTTTAACTCGGCTTGGAGAAGTTCATCTTACATTATCGGGTATGAAGTCCGTATTTGGAGTACGAGAGGTTGTTATTGTTGGACATTTATGCGGATCTTACGGAAGAAAACCAGATTCGACTAAAGTTGATGCAATTGGAAGGATGAAAGAGGATTGTGGTTCTTTAACAGAGGTTCGCAGGTTTTTGGGTGCATGTGTATTTTATCGAATCTGGATCCCTCATTTTGCTCACATAGCGAATCCATTATATGAACTGTTACGCAAGGGTTACCGATTTGAATAGAAAGAAAGGCATATTCAGGCAATGCAAAGATTGAAGAAATTATTGATGTCACCTCCAATATTGAGGAAGGTTGATTATAAGTGCAATAGACCAGTGATTCTTACTGTAGACGCTAGTCCAATTGTTATTGCATGGGCTGTGGGTCAAGGTGATTCTAATGGGAGTAGATTTGCAGTTCGATTTGGGGCTAAAGTTTTAAGTATTCGTCAGCGTGCATATTCATAAGTCAAAAGAAAACTTTGGGGAGTCGTTTCGGCTATGAAAGCTGAAAAGGACTATTTGATTGGAGTAGTAGTAGTAATTGAAACAGATTGCTTGCCATTGCTTGGAATGATTATTAAGTGTTTAACGCCAGATATTGCAATGTTGAGATGGATTGCTTATATTAAGTCACTAAATCCAGAATTTAAGCATATCACTGGAAAGGACAATTTAGTAGCACACATGCTATCTCGAGCAAGATACGAGAGGGAAGATGAAATGGTTGAAGACATTGATGATGTCGAATTGAAATTCTATTCAATATCAAATCTCAACAAGGAAGACAAGCTATTTCTTGAAGAATCTTATGAAGGAGAATTATTGGATATTGATCATTATTTGAATACCTTGTCTAAGCAGGGGAATTGGTCTACAGAAAAATTCAAACAAATAAGAAAAAAAAAATATGGATTTTTACTTCGAGATGGATTCTTATGGAAGAGACCGAAGAAAGGAATTGGGATGCCACGACAAGTGATAGGCAAAAAGGAAGAAAAACTAAAATTATTAAAGGAGTTTCATGATAGTTTATGGGCAGGGCATAGAGGAATCTGGGCTACTTTTGCTAAACTCAAGGAACGATATTGGTGGAAAAATATGTATCGAGATGTGCTCTCATTTGTAGAGTCATGTGAAATCTGTCAATCATATTCTAATATTCGACATCGAGATAGTCTTCATCCTACGTATCCTCTGGCTATTCATTTTAAATGGGTTGTTGATTTGGTTATTATGCCAGTTGGGTTATGGCAGATGAGATATTTGGTTTTAGCTCGTGAAGATTTATCAAATCAAGTAGAAGGAAGAGCATTGAGGACAAAATCTACAGAGGGAATTTGTAGGTTTTTGCTTGAAGATGTCATTTGCCATTACGGGTGTGTAGGAAAAATCACTGCAGATCGTGGAGAATTAAATGCACAAGAAGCTCATAAGTTCTTTGAAAAATGTGGAGTTAAACTATCACTGACTACTGCTTATAATCTGGAAGGGAATGCAAAAAGCGAACGCAGTCACCCGCCGATTGTGAAAGCATTGGTTAAAGCTTGTAATGGAAAAGTTAAAGAGTGGCTACGGCTTTTGTCATTTGCATTATGGGCTGATCGAACAATACATAGTTCGGTGACTGGAAATATGCCAGTAGAACTTATGATTGGTTAAAAAACCAATTATGCCGATTGAAGAGAAGGTACTTACTTGGAGTATGCTACCGTGGGAAGATGGATTGACAATAGAAGAACTTCTGGCTATTAGGATTTGACAATTGGAGCAAAGATCAGAAGATGTTCAGATAGCATTAGAAAGGTTAAAAAGAGCAAGGTTACAAAACAAGGCGCGATTTGATAAGCAACATGGATTGATACCAAAAGCAATCGAGGAAGGTGACTGGGTACTTGTTTATGACAATAGTCTGGATAATCAACATAGTACTTTGCGGAAATTTTCAAAACGTTGGTTTGGACCATATGTGGTAATAAGTGTTCATCATAATGCGACTTACTCATTACGAGAGTTAGATGGTACAAAATTAAAAATACGTATTGCAGGGAAGCGAGTAAAAATATTTAAACGAAGACACGCGGAGATGAATATGGAAGACCTTAATAAAGGTACAGAGATTCCGCAGCAAGAAGATGAAAGTGATATGGATAATGAAGGTGACGAAGACGAACTGGACAAAGACGTAGGGGATATATTCTGAATCAAACAGCAATTGGGTAAATTGGTACATACCGGAGGATGCACAGGTTCAGAGGGGGTGGATGTCGTGTTGTAACACAAGTATACAGTGAAAATAAAAAGAAAGGGGAATTTTATTAATATTCAATTACCTCAATTATTGGGTGCATCGACCAAGTCGAGTGCAAATACTGAGTGGTCAGGTTCAGTCACTCCATTACAGTCAGCCGGGGCATACTGAAATGCTCCATTCGATTCCAATAACGGGAGTCAGCAGGAAGAGAAGGACTAATTCACACGACGGGTTCGAGGAGCCAATTGGATCCAATTTCGAGAATCCAATCCGGGTCCTCTTATCCAATATGAGACCTGAATTGGTTGGTCAACCCAATTACGGAAAATCCAGGTCTTACTACGGGTCTTAGCCAATCTGACGCGAGGACCAATTTGACCCAATTACGGGAACATCCAGGTTACTACGAGCATTTTTTCCAATATAGGACCTGAATTGGTTGGGCGAGTCATTGTGGTCCCGATTACGGGGTTTGATTCTGTTTCAGGCTGTCCTGTTCTCTGTGCCATTTCAGAGAACTTTGTTTACAGTAAATGGATCTCTTAAAGGTAAAAACGGAGGAGAAGGCCTTGATGACGTGAGCCAATTTCGGATCTAAGCTCTGACGGCGAGAGCCAATTCCGGATCTAAGATGGAAGATTGAAGAAATTCAGAGGATAAGGTTAGGGGAGAATATAGTTTTAGGGAGGGAGGTTTTTTTTTTCGGGGGGAAGTGAGGGGGGAGCTAGTTTTGAAGCTTTTGCAAGGTTACTAGTTCGGTTTTCATTGGAGGTTTTTGAAGATCAAGGGGATTAGAGAAGAGGAGCTTCATGCTTCGGGTCGGGGAAGGAAAGACATAGAATTTGGATTTTTCTTCTTTGTAGAGTTTTGGGAAGACTGAGGCAATCGCTATTGAAGTCAGTATTGTAATGGTGAATCGGGATTTTTAATGAAGTGGATTTGAATACTCTTGACTGTTTTGTGAAATCGAGTTACGTCTGTGATTGAAGGATTAAAAGGGTGTCTATAGGATTGAGTATGCGGAGTGAATGAAATTTATTGGGTTAATCTAACAAGACAGTCAGTGGATACAAGATTGTAAGTACAAAGCGGTATTAAAGATTAACAGTTTGGATTGTTCGGGGTCCTCTGTAACGTCTAGAGACCTATCGGTTAGGGCAAAAAGGACTTCGAAAAGCAGTCGAAGAGCATCCGTATAGATTTACGGTACATTGTTGCAGTCGTTTATATTCCAGCAGTCAAAAACTGATAGACTGCTTGACTATCGGTGAATCTCCATACTACCCTCTATAGTCAGACGCCCGGCGCGTTCTTGAGCAGGAAAGCACGTAATATGACAACGGATGGCAATTGAGGATCGGCGACCGCAACTGGAGAGAGCACTTTTACGGCTATAATTTTTATATACTGCTTATTGGATTTCAAGTTGACATGAAGGAGTTATTGGATTTTGAATCCAGTACATGCAATCTAAGGGTAGTAAGTAAACCGATTTACTAGTGTTTGTCTCTTGAGCTATATCTTGAGTAATTTTGTAAGGTTTTGGCTCAAAATTTCAAGGAATGTATAATTTCATGTTAATAAACTTTGTGCATAAGTTTTATGACATTTGGAGTTCGGATTTTTGAGATATAAGGAAAATAGTTTTTGGGTGCTTGTAAATTAGGGTTTGGAGTGTGTGCTAGGGTTTCTTAGATGCCAAAAGATCGAGAGTGAATTTGTGGTTGGTTTTTTTTGTGGTACAAGTTAAAGATAAATTCTACCTATTTTGTAAATTTGAAATAAACTGAACGGTTCGATCAATAGTTATGATTTTCTAAAGTTCGAACTAAGAAAACCCTTCGCGGGAAAAATATGTTTTGAAGGAATTTTGTTATATTTGGAGTTTTATAAAAAATAAAGGAGTTTTTGGAAGCTAAGAAAAGAATCATATAAAGGTTTAAGGTACACTCTCTACAGCTAGATACCTAGTGTATTTCCAAATAGCAAATCACGCCATACGACACAATGTCTTCATTGTGAAATTGTCCTGCAAATATGCCTTCTAGTTGACTATCGTAAGCAAGCTCGGACTCAAATACAATCACCAGTGATCGGTTACTTGATGTCCTCCATCGTCGTCATGGTGCAGGTGGTTCTTCATCTCGAGGCCGCCTTCGTGAACTAGTTGGTTGAAATAATCTGACTGGCATAGTATCTATTTCTTGGCTATCCATATCAGAAGACCAAACTATGGCTACTGAAAAAATTCTATTTTATCTTGGAAAAAATAACTACATCAACTACGAATTTTGGTGGTGCTCTCTCCCTTTCTTATATTCTTGGGTGAGCAAGCTTCAGAAAGAAGCTATCGTCGAACCGGCTTAGGTTTATGAGGATGTTGTTGATGAAACTCCTGTACCTTTTGTGGCGCATTGGCAAGATTTTCAGCTAGCTCCCACGTTCGCTCATTAATGTTGTAATCGCATCAATGAATAAGATACTCTAACTTGCCCCACCTTCGCCATGAATCCAGTACCTTTTCAACCTCGTATTCTTCGTGGTTCTCGATCTCAATACTAGGTGGTGAAGATTGCACCTTTCCAAGAAAAGACGATTGTCGATAAGGCTCCAACAGAGAAACATGAAAGACTAGATGTACCTTCATAGAAGCCGGTAATTCTACACGGTATGCCACTGGATTGATTTACTTTTGGATGATAAATTGTCCCAATCTTCGATAGTCCAACTTATCACATGGTCGCTTAGTCTTGATATTCCGTTGAAGAAGCCATGCTTTATCTCCAATTTTGAAAGTAGGTACTTGATTCCAAAATCTATCTGCAGACGCCTTGTAGGATTCTTGAGCGGATTGTAATTGAAGCTTCAACGTATTTTGAAGCTCTAATAGTTGTTTCGTAAATCCTTTAGCTGCTGGATTGTTATTTGTTGATGGACTCAATAAATCAAGCTTTGGATGATACCCATAGTTGGAAAAGAATGGTGTGTATTGAGTCGACGCATAGAGGGTGTTGTTATATGCAAACTTGGCTAGCGGCAGATATGTGGTCCAATCGTCTTGCTGATAGTTGATGCTGCATCGTAAGTACTATTCCAAGATTTGGTTCATCCGTTCCGTTTGACCGTCAATTTGAGGATGAAAAGCCGAAGAAAGCTTGATATCCACCTTCAGTATCTCAAAGAGAGATCTCCAAAACTTTGATACGAACTGGGTTCCTCGATCTGATATGATATCATCTGGTAGTCCATGATATTGTGACTTCACTAGACGATGTCTTCTTGCAAGGGACAAAGTGTGCAATTTTTGTAAGCCGATCTATCACGACAAAGATGCTGTCAAATGAGTTCGATGATGGCAAGTCCGTAATGAAGTCCATAGAAATTGAAGACCATGGTCGACATGGAATCGGCAATGGCTGTAAGAGTCCATAAAGGCGATGTCGAGGATTCTTGGATCTTGAACAGATGTCGCAGGAGAGGACAAAATCTTTCACACCCTTCTACATTTGAGGCCACCAAAAATCTAGAGAAAAAAGTTCCAAGGTCTTGTTGAATCCAAAATATCCCATAGCTTGAAAATCGTGGCGAGATTAAAGAACTCGGAGTCGTGCTGGTCTTTTTGGGATACATAACCGCTCCTCAAAGTATAAAAGATCTCCCTCCACTTTGAACTTGTCGTCATTGGGACGCTGCTAAATATCAATGGCTACTGAATCTTCAATGGTCAAGGTGTTGTATTACGTGCTTTTCTGCTCGAGAACGTGCTGGGCGTTTGGCTGTAGAAGGTAGTATGGAGATTCGCTAATATTCAAGTAGTTTATTGGTTTTTGACTGTTGGAATATAAACAACTGCAAGAATACACCATAAATATGTATGGATGCCCTTCGACTGCTTGTCGAAGTCCTTTTTGCCCCAACCGATAGGTCTCTAGACGTTATAGAGAACCCGGAACAACCCAAACTGCTAATCTTTGATATCGCTTTATACCCACGATCTTGTATCCACTGATTGTCTTGTTAGATTAATCCAATAAATTTCATATACTCTAACCATCTAACTCCCGTAATGAGTAAGTCGCATTATCATAAAAAGTTGTTACTACATATGGTCCAAACCAACGTTTTGAAAATTTCCGCAAAGTAATATATTGATTATCCAGACTATTGTCATAAATAAGTACCCAGTTATCTTTCTCGATTGCTTTAGGTCTCAATCGATGTTGCTTATCGAAACGTGCATTATTTTGTAACCTTGCGCTTTTTAACCTTTCCAATGCTATTTGCACATCTTCTGATCTTTGCTCCAATTGTCGAATCCTAATAGCCAGAAGTTCTTCTCTTGTCGAACCATCTTTCCATGGTAGCATACTCTAAGTAAGTACCTTTTCTTCAATCGGCATAATTGGTTTTTGACTTGTCATAAGTTCTACTGGCATATATCATGTCACCGAACTATGTGTTGTTAGATCAGCCAATAATGCAAATGACAAAAGCCATGGCCACTCTCTAACTTTCCCATTACAAGCTTTAACTAATGCTTTCACAATCGATGGTCGACTGCGTTCACTTTTTGCATTCCCTTCCGGATTATAAGCAGTAGTCAGTGAAAGTTTAATACCACATCATTCAAAGAACTTACGAGCTTCTTCTATATTTAATTCTCCATGATCTGCAGTGATTTTTCTTATGCATCCATAGTGGCAAATGACATCCTTCATAAGATTCTTCAAGAAATAGCTTGTCTTCTCTGTTGAGATTCGACATTGAATAGAATTTCAATCCGACATCATCAATGTCTTCAACCATTTCGTCCTCCCTCTCGTATCTTGCTCGAGATAGCATGTCTGCTACTAAATTGTCCTTTCCAGTGATATGCTTAAATTCTGGATTTAGTGACTTAATATAAGCAATCCATCTCAACATTGCAATATCTGGCGTTGAACACTTAATAATCATTCCAAGCAATGGCAAGCAATCTATTTCAATTACTACTACTGCCCCAATCAAATAGTCCTTTTGAGCTTTCATAGTCGAAACAACTCCCTAAAGTTCTCTTTTGACTTGCGAATATGCACACTGACGAATATTTAAAACTTTTGTCCCAAATCGAACTGCAAATCTATTCCCATTTGAATCATCTTGACCCACAGCCCATCCAATGGCAATTAGACTAGCGTCCACAGTAAGAATCACTGGTCTATTGTACTTACAATCAACCTTTCTCAATATTGGAGGTGACATCAATAATTTCTTCAATCTTTGTATTGCCTGAATATGCCTTTCTTTCTATTTAAATCGGTAACCCTTGCATAACACTTCATATAATGGATCTGCTATGTAAGCATAATGAGGGATCCAGATTCGATAAAATACACATGCACCTAAAAACTTGCAAACCTCTGTTAAAGAATCACAATCCTCTTTCATCCTTCCAATTGCATCAACTTTAGTCGGATCTGGTTTTCTTCCGTAAGATCCACATAAATGTCCAACAATCACAACCTCTCGTACTCCAAATACGGACTTCATACCCGATAATGTAAGATGAACTTTTCCAAGTCGAGTTAAAATCTTTTCACAATCTTATATATGATCAACAACATATTTGCGACACCCCCTCGTATCTAAAGTTTCATCCTTGTCTCCTTCTCTACACCTTTTTATGGGAACATCATCTAGAAAAGGCATAGTCTTTTCCGGAATAAAATCTCTCAATACCTTATTCATCCCATTCATCATATGCACAACTGAGTTGGTCGCGTATTGAGAAATAGTGCACATTCTAACCAATCCAAGTGGTGTCCTCATAGTTGTCATATCTCTACTTCCTTCGGCAAGTTGAAATTGATCATAACCTGAATACAAGTCACCCATTCAATAGATCGCCCTTCCGGCAAACGACTAAGTAAATTCATCTACAATAGGTCCAATTCCTGCATTCTTGGCAGTAATTACATTCACCAGTGTCATGTTGTAACATGAGTATATCGTGAAAATATAAAGAAAGGGGACTTTTATTAATGTTCAGTTACCTCGAATATTGGGAGCAATGAATAACTCCGATGCAAATACTGAGTGGCCACGTTCAGTCACCCCGTTACAGTCAGCCGGGGCATACTGAAATGCTCCGTTCCATTCCAATAACAGGACTCAACAAGAAGAAAACGGACCAATTCATACGATGGGTGAGCCTGATTCATAGAGCCAATTGGATCCAATTTCAAGAATCCAATCCAGGTCCTCTTACCCTATATGAGACCTGCATTGGTCGGGCAACCCAATGCAGTTTAATTACGGAAAAATCCAAGTCTTACTACGAGCCTCAGCCAGTCTGACACGAAGGACCAATTTGATTGAATTACAGAAACATCCAGGTTACTACGGGCATCTTACTCAATATGAGACCTGAATTGGTCGGGCGACTCAATGTGGACTCGAGTACGGGGTTTCGATTCTGTTTCAGTCTATCCTATTCTCTGTGCCGTTTCAAAAAATGCTATTTTCGGTAAATGGATCTCTTAAAGATAAAAACGGAGGAGAAAGCTCTGACAATGAGAGCCAATTTCGGATCTTAGCTCTGACGGTGGGAGCCAATTCCGGATCCAAGACAGAAGATTGAAGAAATTCAGAGGATAAGGTTAGGGGGAGAAGAAGTTTTTGGAGAGGTTTTTGAAGATCGGGAGGAGGGAGAGGAGACAGAGAATTGGGTTTTTTTTTTTTTTTTTTTCTTCATAGGGTTTTAAGAAGACTGAGGCAATCGTTGCTGAAGTCAGTGTTGTAATGGTGAATCGGGATTTTTAATGAAGTAGATTTGATTACTCTTGACTGTTTTGTGAAATCGAGTTTCGTCTATGATGAAGAATTAAAAGGGTGTCTATAGGATTGAGTATGCGGATTGAATGAAATTTATTGGATTAATCTAACAAGACAGTTAGTGGATACAAGATCGTGAGTATAAAGCGGTATCCAAGATTAGCAGTTTGGGTTGTTCGGGGTTCTCTGTAATGTCTAAAGATCTACCGGCTAGAGCAAAAAGTACTTTGACAAGCAGTCGAAGGGCATTCGTATAGATTTACGGTGTATTCTTGCAGTATTTTATATTTTAACAGTCAAAAACTGATAGACTGCTTGACTATTGGCGAATATCCATACTACCTTTTACAACCAGACACTGGACGCATTCTCGAGCAGGAAAGCACGTAATACATCAAAAGTGATGAACTTGACGTGAAAGCTTGAGGTAGAAGGTATTGGATTTTGATTAATTTTATCTTTATTTTATGAAAAATGAATATAAAAATTTTGAAGGATTTTTGGAAGGAGTTTCTACTGGGGATTCTTCTAAAGGACAAGGTATGCACATGGATCCATCTATTGCTAGTATGTTTCAAGCCTTCTCATTATCAATACAGCAACAACAAAGCAATGATCGAAAGAAAGCTTTGGCATTCTAAACATTACAAGCAGCGGTCAATAAAATTGATCAATTTGATGGAAGGAATATTTCAAGGTATTTAAGATGTTATGTTCATGAAATGGAATTAAATCGGGTTTCTGAGAAGAAAATGGTTGAATTATTTGGACTTGCCACAATACCGGAGATAAAAGACCACATTACATCGATTACGGATCGTTATGGGAATTCATGGGAGATTTTTTAACATGCATTGAAAGACGAATATTTCTTAGAAGATGCTGATTGCGTTATTAAGAAGCTGTTTCTAAAATGGATTGAACGGCCCAATAAGAATTTGCAAGCAACAGAGCTACTAAGGGAATTTGAGAGGCAGTACTCTCAATTATCGAAGGTAGAAAAATTGACATTGGAGCCAAACAAAGTTGATCTATTTCTTCAAGTTGCTCATGGAGAATTGCAAGGGAAATTGGAACTCCTTCTTGAAGACAAAGAAGAAGATGAAGGATTGACAACGAAGAGGAAGAACGTTGAAGATGCAGTAGGGTTGCTTACAAAAAGAGAAAGGAGGAAGGATAGGAGTAATATTCTGAAAACAGTACGAGCACCCAAAGCTCTAGTACGTACAACACCACCAACAATGCCTACTATTCAACCTTCGACATCCTTATCAAAGAAAGCAGATATAGGGATGGAAGAAATTATACGAGGAATGCGAGATCTTCAAATCAAATTGGCAAGACTTGAAGAGAATAATTCTATAAAAAATTTGAAGAATGTTTCAAAACAAGGATATGTACAAAGATGCATTTGGTGTGATGACGCTTCACACACTAGGAAAGATTGCAATGAATTTAATAATATGATACGGCAAGGAATTATTTACTAGAAAGATAGGAAGATAGCATTAAAAGATAGGAAAGATCTTCTTCAAACCAATTTTGGCAAGGGAGGAATGAGAGCATTGGTTCAAGATTACCTAAAAGAGCATGAAACAGCAGCACGTGAAAAGTGCAAGTTATGGTGCTAGAGTAGATGATGAAATTGGTGGAAGTATGAAAACTAGTGAGTTTTGGGCTTCTGCCGTTTCTACAATGCAAAAAGGGAAATTACCTCGAGAAGCGTTATTAAAGTCTGTAGCTACAATACGAGGTAGAACAGGTTGGGAGGATCCTGTTGAGTCTCTTTCAATTCATGCATATATTGCTAAGAGCCAACATGATGCTTTGATGGAAGAAAAGAGACGAGGAAATTTTGATGATACTAGAGAAGGAAATTCTTCTAAGAGGCAAACTCGAGGAGATAAGACTCGGGAGGCAGCTTCACAAGAATTGCCTGTAAAAGATACCTCAGCATCATTGGGAGAAAAAACAACGGAGACAAAAGATAAGGGCAAATCACTTGCTTATAAGCTACTTTCTGACATTGAAGCGGCAACAAATTTGAAAGGGGTGTTGGAAGAACGTATATTAAATGCTAAGGTGGAATTCACATTGAAAGAAGTCTTGGAAATTGCAAAGAAGGAGTTTCATGATGTTATCATTGACAACATTAAGCAAAAGAGGCAATTAATGGGTGAAACTGGAATGAGTCATGCTATTGATGCAAGAATATATAAAGAAGAAGAAGAGGTTGATGTTGGTTACAAGCAACCAACAAATGAAAAGAATGGGTATAATCAACAAGTACGTTTCAAAGATTATAGTGACAAGAAAATGGAAACTTTGAGCCATTATACTCGAAAGCATTAGGCTAGGGCAACTACTGAGGTATTGGTAAAAGTAGGAGATATAGAAGAACCAATTGTTGTTTTGGTGGACCATGGTTCTGAAATAAATCTCATGTCTAAAGATCTTTATAAGAAGCAAAAATGGCCAATTGATATGGAACATGGATGGACAATTTGAGCGTCTAATAACACACGGGGC
This sequence comes from Physcomitrium patens, assembly GCF_059467195.1. Classification (NCBI taxonomy): domain Eukaryota; kingdom Viridiplantae; phylum Streptophyta; class Bryopsida; order Funariales; family Funariaceae; genus Physcomitrium; species Physcomitrium patens. Next base: position 17,365,536 of record NC_143415.1, on the reverse strand, counting down.
GAATTACATGGAGCTTGTCCAGATGTCAAAATTCGGATTGGGGATGTTGCGACGGAGCACCATTTCTTTGTTCAAAATACAATGTCCTATTCGTTGATTTTAGGACAACCTTACATCACGGCAACACGGATGGAAACAAAAGTACTTGACGATGGTTCTGCTTATGCAAGGGTACGGAGCGAAGATGGGAGGAAAGCTGTACAATTTCTAATAGTACGTCCTAACCATGAACGGAATCGAGATAGGTTGAGGGAGAAACCATTGTCAAAGATTGTTGAAGGATTTAAGGATTTTGGGGAGGTACCACTGTAAAGCGAGATTATGGAGGTACAAAAAAGGAGGTACTCTCGCGAGATGAAGGTGCCTTTGATGCGAGTTTTATTGGTATATTGGAGAATGGAAATATTATGTATAAGAAAGTTAATGATTTTAAAAGAAAAGAAAGAAAAAGATTATATGATATTGAAGGACAATTACGTAAGTTAGGTACATTGCAAGATGATGAGAGGATTTTAAGTGTTTATGAAGAAAATGGACTGGAAGATTCATTGGAATTGATTACATCTATTGCGTTAGGGGATAATGATAAGATTGTTGAGATTCATTCAAGACAGGTTTATACCATACTTTAATCTTTTCAAGCACCAGAAGTCATTGTAGAGACGAGATATAAAATCGCAGATAAGAAGGTAAAGCCTGTTGCTGAACCATTACTAGAAGATTCTAAAGAAAAAATGGGAGAAGCATCAAAAGAAACAAGTTTAAGAGATCCAATGAATATTGGACATCAGTTTACTAAAGAGACTTTTGAAGAATTGAAGATTGATTCTGATGGTTCTTTATTGCCGGAGGAAATTACTTGCTTCAAAAAGATGTTGGCTAAACAAGGTAGATCGTTTGCCTTCGAGTCTCATGAAATTGGGTGTGTAGATCCAAATATTGTAACACCTATGGTTATCTTCACTGTACCGCATGTACCTTAGAATCTAAGACCGATTCCAGTACTAAGGGCACATTTACCTAAATTGGTGGAACTATTAAAAGAAAAGATAAAGATGAAAATATGGGAACCTTCATGTGCGCCATATTCTAGTCGATGGTTTACAGTACCTAAGAAGAATGGGTCACTACGGTTTATTCAAGATATGCAACCGGTGAATGCAGTCACTGTCAGGAATGCAGGAATTGGACCTATTGTGGATGAATTTGTTGAGGCGTTTGTTGGAAGGGTGATCTATTCAATGGGTGACTTGTATTCAGGTTATGATCAATTTCAACTTGCCGAAGGAAGTAGAGATATGACAACTATGAGGACACTACTTGGATTGGTTAGAATGTGCACTATTTCTCAATACGCGACCAACTCAGTTGCGCATATGATGAATGGGATGAATAAGGTATTGAGAGATTTTATTCCGGAAAAGACTATGCCTTTTCTAGATGATGTTCCTATAAAAAGGTGTAGAGAAGGAGACAAGGATGAAACTTTAGATACGAGGGGGTGTCGCAAATATGTTGTTGATCATATACAAGATTGTAAAAAGATTTTAACTCGGCTTGGAGAAGTTCATCTTACATTATCGGGTATGAAGTCCGTATTTGGAGTACGAGAGGTTGTGATTGTTGGACATTTATGTGGATCTTACGGAAGAAAATCAGATCAGAAGATGTGCAAATAGCATTGGAAAGGTTAAAAAGTGCAAGGTTACAAAACAAGGCCCGATTTGATAAGCAACATCGATTGAGACCAAAAGCAATCGAGGAAGGTGACTGGGTACTTGTTTATGACAATAGTCTGGATAATCAACATAGTACTTTGCGAAAATTTTCAAAACGTTGGTTTGGACCATATGTGCTAATAACTGTTCATGATAATGCGACTTACTCGTTACGGGAGTTAGATGGTATAAAATTGAAAATACCAGTTGCATGGAAGCGAGTAAAAATATTTAAATGAAGACATGCGGTGATGAATATGGAAGACCTTAATGAAGGTATAGAGATTCCGCAACAAGAAGATGAAAGTGATTTGGATAATGAAGGTGACGAAGACGAACTGGACAAAGACGTAGAAGGTATATTCTGAATCAAACAGTAATTGGGTAAATTGGTGCATATCGGAGAATGCACAGGTTTAGAGGGGGTAGATGTCGTGTTGTAACACGAATATACCGTGAAAATATAAAGAAAGGGGACTTTTATTAATGTTTAGTTACCTCGAATATTTGGAGCAACGACCAACTCCAGTGCAAATACTAAGAGGCCAGGTTCTGTCACCCCTTTATAGTCAGCCGTGGCATACTGAAATGCTTCATTCGATTCCAATAAAGGAAGTCAGCAGGAAGAGAATGGACCAATTCACACGACGGGTGAGCCTGGTTCGTAGAGCCAATTGGATTCAATTTCAAGAATCCAATCCGGGTCCTCTTACCCAATATGAGACCTGAATTCGTTGGGCAATCCAATGCAGTCTAATTATGGAAAAATCCAGGTCTTACTACGGGCCTCAGCCAGTTTGACGCAAAAGACCAATTTGAATGAATTATGGGAACATCAAGGTTACTACGGGCATCTTACTCAATATGAGATCTGAATTGGTCGGACGACTCAATGTGGACTCGAGTACGGGGTTTCGATTCTGTTTCAGGCTGTCCAATTCTCTGTGCCATTTCAGAGAACGTTGTTTTCGGTAAATGAATCTCTTAAAGGTAAAAATGGAAGAGAAAGCTCTGACAACGGGAGCCAATTTTGGATCTAAGCTCTGACGGTAGGAGCCAATTCCGGATCCAAGACGGAAGATTGAAGAAATTCAGAGGATATGGTTAGGAAGAGAAGGAGTTTTATGAGAGGTTTTTGAAGATTCGAGGGGAGAGATGAGACAAAGAATTGGGGTTTTTTTTTTTTTTTTTCTCTTCATAGGGTTTAGGAAGATTGAGGCAATCGTTGCTAAAGTCAGTGTTGTAATGGTGAATCGGGATTTTTAATGAAGTGGGTTTGATTACTCTTGACTGTTTTGTGAAATCGAGTTACGTCTGAGATTGAAGAATTAAAAGGGTGTCTATAGGATTGAGTATGCGGAGTGAATGAAATTTATTGGGTTAATCTAACAAGACAGTCAGTGGATACAAGATTGTAAGTACAAAGCGATATCGAAGATTAATAGTTTGGGTTGTTCGGGTTCTCTGTATCATTTAAAAACCTACTGGCCGGGACAAAAACGACTTCGGCGAGCAGTCGAAGGGGCATCCGTATAGATTTACGTTGTATTCTTGTAGTCGTTTATATTCTAATAGTGAAAAACTGATAGACTGCTTGACTATTGGCGAATCTCCATACTACCTTCTACAGTCAGACGCCCTGCGCGTTCTCGAGCACCAAAGCACGTAATACGACACCGATTGCATATCTTGAATAAACCGTAGTGACCCATTCTTCTTAGGTATCGTAAACCATCGACTAGAATACGGCGCAAATGAACGTTCCCATATTTTCATCTTTATCTTTTCTTTTAATAGTTCCACCAATTTAGATAAATGTGCCCTCACTACTGGAATCGGTCTTAGATTCTAAGGTACATGCGGTACAGTGAAGATAACCATAGGTGTTATAATATTTGAATCCACACACCCAATTTCATGAGACTCGAAGGCAAACGATCTACCTTGTTTAGCCAACATCTTTTTGAAGCAAGTAATTTCCTCCAGCAATAAAGAACCATCAGAATCAATCTTCAATTCTTCAAAAGTCTCTTTAGTAAACTGATGTCCAATACTCATTGGATCTCTTAAACTTGTTTCTTTTGATGCTTCTCCCATTTGTTCTTTAGAATCTTCTAGTAATGGTTCAGCAACAGGCTTTACCTTCTTATCTGCGATTTTATATCTCGTCTCTACAATGACTTCTGGTGCTTGAAAAGATTAAAGTATGGTATAAACCTGTCTTGAATGAATCTCAACAATCTTATCATTATCCCCTAACGCAATAGATGTAATCAATTCCAATGAATCTTCCAGTCCATTTTCTTCATAAACACTTAAAATCCTCTCATCATCTTGCAATGTACCTAACTTGCGTAATTGTCCTTCAATATCATATAATCTTTTTCTTTCTTTTCTTTTAAAATCATTAACTTTCTTATACATAATATTTCCATTCTCCAATATACCAATAAAACTCGCATCAAAGGCACCTTCATCTCGCGAGAGTACCTCCTCTTTTGTACCTCCATAATCTCGCTTTACAGTGGTACCTCCCCAAAATCCTTAAATCCTTCAACAATCTTTGACAATGGTTTCTCCCTCAACCTATCTCGATTCCGTTCATGGTTAGGAGGTACTGTTAGAAATTGTACAACTTTCCTCCCATCTTCGCTCCGTACCCTTGTATAAGCAGAACCATCGTCAAGTACTTTTGTTTCCATCCGTGTTGCCGTGATGTAAGGTTGTCCTAAAATCAATGGATAGGACGTTGTATTTTGAACAAAGAAATGTTGCTCCGTCGCAACATCCCCAATCCGAATTTTGACATCTGGATAAGTTCCATATAACTCACCCCATGTATTATTAGCTGCTCGTATTGTCCATCTATGTTCCATATCAATTGGCCATTTTTGCTTCTTATAAAGATCTTTAGACATGAGATTTATTTCAGAACCATGGTCGACTAAAACAACAATTGGTTCTTCTATATCTCCTACTTTTACCAATACCTCAGTAGTTGCCCTAGCCTAATGCTTTCGAGTATAATGGCTCAAAGTTTCCATTTTCTTGTCACTATAATCTTCGAAACGTACTTGTTGATTATATCCATTCTTTTCATTTGTTGGTTGCTTATAACCAATATCAATGTGTTCTTCATCTTTATATATTCTTACATCAATAGCATGACTCATTCCAGTTTTGCCCATTAATTGCCTCTTTCGTTTAATGCTGTCAATGATAACATCATGAAACTCCTTCTTTGCAATTTCCAAGACTTCTTTCAATGTGAATTCCACCTTAGCGTTTAATATACGTTCTTCCAACACCCCTTTCAAATTTGTTGCCGCTTCAATGTTAGAAAGTAGCTTATAAGCAATTGATTTGCCCTTATCTTTTGTCTCCGTTGTTTTTTCTCCCAATGATGCTGAGGTATCCTTTACAGGTAATTCTTGTGAAGCTGCCTCCCGAGCCTTGTCCCTAGAGTTTGCTTCTTAGAAGAATTTCCTTCTCTAGTATCATCAAAATTTCCTCGTCTTTTTTTTCCATCAAAGCTTCATGTTGGCTCTTAGCAATATATGCATGAACTGAAAGAGACTCAATAGGATCCTCCCAACCTGTTCTTCCTCGTATTGTAGCTGCAGTTCTCAATAACGCTTCTCGAGGTAATTTCCCTTCTTGCATTGTAGAAACGGCAGAAGTCCAAAACTCACTAGTTTCCGTACTTCCACCAATTTCATCATCTACTTTAGCACCATAACTTGCACTTTCTCGTACTGCTGTTTCTTGCTCTTTTAGGTAATCTTGAACCAATGCTCTCATTCCTACCTTGCCAAAATTGGTTTGAAAAAGATCTTTCCTATCTTTTAATGCTATCTTCCCATCTTTCTAGCAAATAATTCCTTGCCATATCATATTATTAAATTCATTGCAATCTTTTCTAATGTGTGAAGCATCATCACACCAAATGCATCTTTGTACATATCCTTGTTTTGAAATATTCTTCGAATTTTTTATAGAAGTATTCTCTTCAAGTCTTGCCAATTTGATTTGAAGATCTCGCATTCCTCGTATAATTTCTTCCATCCCTATATCTGCTTTCTTTGATAAGGATGTCGAAGGTTGAATAGTAGGCATTGTTGGTGGTGTTGTATGTGCTGGAGCTTTGCGTGCTTGTACTCTTTTCGAAATATTGCTCCTATCCTTCCTCTTTTTTTCTTTTGTAAGCAACCCTATTGCATCTTCAACGTTCTTCCACTTTGTTGTCAATCCTTCATCTTCTTCTTTGTCTTCAAGAAGGAGTTCCAATTTCCCTTACAATTCTCCGTCAGCAGCTTGAAGAAATAGATCAACTTTGTTCGGCTCCAATGTCAATTTTTCTACCTTCGATAATTGAGAGTACTGCCTCTCAAATTCCCTTAGTAGCTCTATTGCTTACAAATTCTTATTAGGCCGTTCAATCCATTCCAAAAACAGCTTCTTAGTAACGCGATCAACATCTTCCAACAAATATTCGTCTTTCAATGCATGTGAAAAAACCTCCCATGAATTCTCATAACGATCCGTAATCGATGTAATATGGTCCCTTATCTCCAGTATTGTGGCAAGTCCAAATAATTCAACCATTTTCTTCTCAAAAATCCGATTTAATTCTATTTCACGAACATAACATCTTAAATACCTTGAAATATTCCTTCCATCAAATTGATCAATTTTATTGACCACTGCTTGCAATGCTTTGGTTGCCAAAGCTTCTTTTCGATCATTGCTTTACTGTTGCTACATTGATAATGAGAAGGCTTGAAACATACTAGCAATAGACGGATCCATGTACATACCTTGTCCTTTAGAAGAATCTCCACTAGAAACTCCTTCCAAAAATCCTTCAAAATTTTTATTTTCGTTTTCCATAAAATAAAAATAAAATCAATCGAAATCCAATACCTTCCACCTCAAGCTTTCACGTCGAGTTCATGACTTTTGTCGTATTACGTGCTTTCCTACTCGAGAACACGTCGGGCATCTGGCTATAGAAGGTAGTATAAAGATTCGCCAATATTCAAGTAGTTTATCGGTTTTTGACTGTTGGAATATATACAACTGCAAGAATATACCGTAAATCTATATGGATGCCCTTCGACTGCTTGTCGAAGTCCTTTTTGCCCCAGCCGGTAGGTCTCTAGACGTTACAGAGAACCCCGAACAACCCAAACTGCTAATCTTGGATACCGCTTTATACTCACGATCTTGTATCCACTAACTGTCTTGTTAGATTAACCCAATAAATTTCATTCACTTCGCATACTCAATCCTATAGACACCTTTGTAATTCTTCATCATAGACGTAACTCGATTTCACAAAACAGTCAAGAGTAATCAAACCCACTTCATTAAAAATCCCGATTCACCATTACAACACTGACTTCAGCAACAATTGCCTTAGTCTTCCCAAAATCCTATGAAGAAAAAAAACCCAATTCTTTGTCTCTTTTCCTCGCCCGAAGCATGAAGCTAGCTCTCTCGATCCTTCAAAACCCCCCCAAAAACTATTCTCTCCCCTCCCTATTTCTTAACCTTAATTCTGAATTTCTTCAATCTTCCGTCTTGGATCCGAAATTGGCTCCCGCCGTCAGAGCTTCATCCAAAATTGGCTCTCGCCGTCAGAGCTTTCTCCTCCATTTTTACCTTTAAGAGATCTTTTTACCGAAAGGACGTTCCCGGAACGACACAAAGGACAAAAGAGCCTGAAACGGAATCGGAGCCCCGTAATCGGGACCACATTGAGTCGCCCGACCAATTCAGGTCTCATATTGGGTAAGAGTCCAGTTGTAAGACTCAGATGTTCCCGTAATTGGACCAAATTGATCCTTCGCATCAGATTGGCTGAGGCCCGTGGTAAGACCTGGATTTTCTCGTAATTAGACTGTATTGGGTTGCCCCACCAATACAGGTCTCATATTGGGTAAGAAGATCCGGATTGGATGTCTTGAAATTGGATCCAATTGGCTCTTCGAACCAGGCTCACCCGTTGTGTGAATTGGTCCTTTCCCTTCCTGCTGACTCCCGTTATTGGAATCGAACGGAGCATTTCAGTATGCCCTGGCTGACTGTAATGGGGTGACTGAACCTGGCCACTCAGTATTTGCACTGGAATTGGTCGTTGCTCTCAATATTCGAGGTAACTGAATATTAATAAAAGTCCCCTTTCTTTATATTTTCACGGTATACTCGTGTAACAACACGACAACGGCACGTACTTGATTCAGGAAGTCAGCATCAATTGACAAAATAGTAGCGGAATGCTGAAATTGCTCTGGCTTCAACAATATCATGCATTGTTGATCAAAAGCTGATTCTCTAGCCTTTGGTATAAGATACAATCTCCTCGATACGGCATCAGATAGGCCTTGCTGCTTTCTAGGTGGATATATAATAACAAAATCGAATCTTGATAGCAGCATACTCCACTGAGCTTGACGTCGATTTAGAACTCGAGCCGATATGAAATACTCATAATTCTTGTGATCTGTGTATACGGTCACTGGATGTGCAGCTCCTTCAAGAAAGTGACGCCATTCTTGAAAAGAATCCACTGTAGCAAGAAGTTCCTTATCGTGGATCTCATAATTGATTTCAGCAGCAGAGAACTTTTGAGAATAGAATGCAACCGAATGGAGCTTCTTATCTTCTCCCATTTGTGAAAGTACAGCTCCTAAAGTAAAATCCGAAGCATCAGTTTCTAAATAAAAGGCCTTTGTAAAGTTTGGATGTATCAAGATTGGAGCCGTAGTAAATGCGGTCTTCAGGTCTTGAAACGCCTTCTCTGCTAGAGGTCCCCATTCCAGCTTATCCTTGCATATCAATTGAGTGAGGGGAGCAGCAACTTGAGAGTAATTTTTGATAAAGATCCGATAGAAGTTAGCAAAACTAAGAAAGCATTGTACGTCTCTAACCGTCTTCGAAACCTCCCAAGATACGATTGCTTCCACCTTCTTGGGGTCCATCTTAAAGCCTTTCGTTGTCGCAACAAACCCCAAAAACTCCATCTCTATTTAGTAAAATAAACACTTCTTCAACTTAGCATATAGTCCTCGCCCGCATAGTTTCTTCAAGACCAAACGAACGTGTTTTTCATGCTCTTCCTCATTTTTGGAGAATATCAAAATATCATCCAAATAGATAACAACAAAATCATCAAGGTGCTCTCGGAAAATGTCATTCATTATATGTTGAAAGACCGCTGGAGCATTGGTAAGACCAAAGGGCATGACATTATACTCAAAATGGCCATACCTTGTATGGAACGTTGTCTTCTATTCATCTCCTTCCTTGATTCATACGAGATTGTAAGCTCCTCTTAGATCAATTTTTGTAAAGATCCTTGCACGTCCAAGTTGTTCTAAGAGACCAAAAATCAAGGGTAACGAATAACGATTCTTCTTTGTTACCTTGTTGAGGCCTCGATAGTCCACGCACATCTGCAATGAGCCATCTTTCTTATTCACAAATAAGATGGGTGCTCCAGCTGATGATTTTGAATGACGGATGAAGTTCTTGGCTAGATTCTCGTCGATGTACTTCCACAACTCTGCCAACTCCATCTGCGATAGATTGTAGATTGGGCCAGAAGGCGGTAGCATTTTTCTTTTGAAACACGTCTTTAAAATCCTTATAATGCTCCGGTATACTTGCTGTCGAGATCTTCTCCCTGGTAGTTGGAGTCGCATAAATGACAAACGGTGTGCCTTCCTTGGACGATCTTATAAACACTCTTGCTCCAATAAATAAGGATTTCTCTATTCGGGGTTTTCTACTAGGCTTACTCTTGGGTGGTTTTGTAGAAAATGTCATCTTCCGCAATCTCCAATCTATAGATGGATTATGCTTTTCCAACCAAGAAAGACCAAGAATAACAAGATTTGATGGGGTTCTAATAATATTGAAAATAATATGACTACTATGGCCCTTAAACGTCACTTCTATAGGTTCTGATTCATGGGTGACATTACCAGACAATAAAGGTTGTCCATCTATGACCTCAATGTGAATAGGTTTGGATTTTTGTACTAAAGGGATCTTATGACGCTTTGTAACTTCTTCGTCTAAGAAACAAGCAGATGCTCCTGAATCTAATAATGCTAAGGTTCTCAGTTTCTAAGGGCAAATAAGCAAAGGGATTGTAAAACAAACGGCAGATTGAGCGGAAAGAAAGGAACTTGGTTGTTGTTGCGATATTTCACTATCCAGCCGCACGGTTCCTATTGTGGCTGGGCATCCTCGTTTTCCTAAATAAACGTGCCCTTAGTCTTGATAATACGTCGATTTTGCTTCTTGGGGCAGTTTCTAACTTTGTGGCCTTCTGCACCGCAATACAAGCATAGATCTTCTTCCATACGTCGCTTTTTTTCTTCTAGAGTAAGGGATTTGACACGTACCGCATCAATTTGCATATCTTCTACCTCTGAATGTGAATTCACGCTGCTTGCTGACATAGTTGGGGTGTGGCAAACCGTATGTTGTCTTAAATGTTGATCTTGGCGATGTTGGAATAGGCAGTTATCGTACTTCACAGCTTGGCTAATAACTTCGTTGAGCGTTTGCAGATCAGGAAGAGTTAACAATAAATCCTTCACATCGTCCCTTAAATTCCAATAGAATTGATTCATCAATGCTTCTTCGACACAATTGATGTCGCATGCTAATTGCTTGAAGTCCGATGCATAGATTGATGTAGAACGCATCCCTTGTCATAGTGACCGGATCTTTGTTGTAGTCCATCGAACCTTGTCGTATTCACCAAATGCTTCTGCAAACGCCTCCAAAAAGATTTCAAAGTTGTTTAGTATGGATGATCGTTTCTCAAAGAAAGGAACAAACCATGATAGAGCTTGTCCTGTAAGTAAGGTTCCAACAAGCCCAACACGTGACTCCTCCGTTGGATAGCGTTCTAGCTGTAAAACTGTTATCAACCTAATTTGGTTGATGAATCCTCGAAACTTGGAACGCGTACCATCGAACTTGTCCGGAAGGCTAACTCGGGGCTCTTTATGTTGTAGAACTAGTGGTGCTTGTCGAACCTGAGGCAAAGTTGTTTCTCCAAGTGCAGAAGTTTGAGGCTGGTGCAACCTAGATTGTGCCATCCCAGATGCTCCATCATTATGAAGCCTTGCCACGACTCCTTCAATCTCTGCAGTTCTTTGCGATAATGTAGCGAGAGCATTCATGATAGCATCTAACTTGGACTCTGAACTTTCCGTCATACTAATGTCTTAGCCCCCGACCATTCTAAGAGAAGGACAAAAATGACTCTACAAGAAGACAATATTGGTTTAGAGGAGGGTACTTCGCAACCTCTAAAATGCCTTAAGAGCTTCAAGAAAAGGGATAATCCACTCTCTCTAAGAAGAATAAGACTCCAATATTGTAACAAAAGAAGTATCAGTTTAGAGGAGGATAATCCGCAACCTCTAAAATGCTAGTATACTTCCAAGCAGAGGGGTAATCCACACTCTAACAAAAAAGAAACTAGCTCTGATATGTGAGGTGAGTGTAGTCTTGACAGACTGTCACGGACATAGAAATACAGACTTGAGATCTAACAAGAAGTTCAAGAAGAACTGGCAAGAACTAGATTAATCAGATGAATATAAGAACCACACCAGAGAAGTGAGCTAGAGCTCCTAGAGATGTGTTGTCGAGACTGAAGAACTCTTCAGCCTCGATTCCAATATATACTCCTATTTAGGAAGCTTCTCAAGCAACTTCTACCAACTAAGAAGCTTCTAAAAGGTTCTTGAGACTAGCTTCTAGAAGGTTCTAGAAACTTATCTCTAGAAGGTTCTAAGGACTATGTCCCTAACATCTTTTACTAACTAAGAAGCTTCTAAAAGGTTCCAGAGACTTGCTTCTAGAAGGTTTTAGAAGCTTGTCTCTAAAAAGTTCTAGAAACTTGTCTCTAAAAGGTTGTAAGGACTATGTCCCTAACACAATCATAATATCTCATGTGGCAGGTCATCAAACAAAGGTTCTTGGATCGAATCCGTTGGTTGTTGGTTTTCCATCTCCTCAGCATCACAACTAGAAAGAAACTACAAACAAGGATTAAAAGTAGAATGTTATCTTACTTAGATCTTGTTTCTTTTATAAGGAAGGTTTTCATCTTGATTTTGATGGATGTCATTGATGAAAAGCCTCCATTGCCTTTGCTGCATTTGCAAGATTTTTTATTGGCTCCTATTTGCATTCACTAATATCATATCTGTGCCAATAGACAAGATAATTTAATTTATTTCGGTACCACCTTGAATCTAAGACTTCTTCCACTTCAAACTCTTCATTATTGTCTACTTCTATGGGAGAAGGTGGAGCTTGTCTTCTTCTTGATATGTCCACTCTCTTGTATGGTTGAAGAAGAGACACATAGAATATTGGATGGATTTTCATTGACTCCGGTAGGTGTAAATGATATGCAACTAGATTGACTTGTGCAGAAATAGAAAATGGTCCAAGCCTTCGATAGTCCAACTTGTCACAAGGACGAGTGATCTTGATATTACGACAAAGTAATTATACCTTATCATCTATGTGGAATGATGGTTGTTCGTTTTGACAGACATTTGCATTGACCTTTTGTTGTTGTCGAGCTTCTTTTAATTGTGCCTTCATCATTGCATGTAGCTCTGATAAATAAATTGCCAAATCTTTTGCAGGAGGATTATCAATTTTTCAAAAGTTAAAAGTATCAAGTCATGGATGATAACCATAATTGGCAAAAAAAGGTGTTTGTTTTATAGAAGAATGTATCATATTATTGTAAGCAAACTTTGCCAATGGCAAAAGAGTTCTCCAATCATCTTATTGGTAGTTGATAATACATCTTAAATACTACTCTAAAACTTGATTAACATGCTTTGTTTGTCCATCAGTTTGAAGATGGAATTTCGAAGATAGTTTTATATCCACTTTTAGAATCTTGAAAAGAGTCCATCAAAATCTTGATACAAATTGAGTTCTTCTATCTGATATAATATCCTTGGATAATCCATGATAGAGATAAATATTGTAAAGAAAGAGCTTGGCTATTTCTTTACCTATGATAGATTTTGTACATGGTACAAAATGTATCATCTTGATAAAATGATCTACTATCATGAATATAGAGTCATAAGAACTTGAGATTGGAAGATCTGTGATGAAATCCAACGAAACAGAAGCCTATGGTTGTTTTGGAATGGATAATGGTTGAAGAAGTTTGTAAGATTGATGATGAGGAATTTTTCATCTCGAGCAAATATTACAAGATTGTACAAAATCTTTGATTGCTTTCCACATTTAGGGCTACCAAAAGTCCCTGGATATTAGTTCTAAAGTTTTATTGTACCCAAAATGTCCTACTATTTGAAAGTTATGAAGAGCTTAAAGAACACGTAATCGAGCTTCACGTTCTACAATATATAGGCATTCCTCTAAACATAATAGATTCTTCTTGAATTCAAATTTGGAAGCATCATGAAACTTTGAAGGATTTTCTTTAATATCACGAATAAGAGGATCAGAAGACATACTTGACCGAACTTGCTTAATGAAAGTTGAATCAACAGTTAGTATTGATTTCATTGCTCGAAGATGAAGATGCTCTGGCTTGAAGAGAATTGTCCATTTTTGATCAAAAGCAACATATCCTTCCTTTGGTGCAAGGTAAGATTGTCTAAAGAGTATATCTAATAAACCTTATTGTTTTTCTAGTCGTTAAGTGATCTTGAATTCAAATCTTGACAAAGACATACTCTAATGGGCTTGACAACGATTCAAAATACGTGTTGATATAAAATATTCAAGGTTCTTGTGATTTATATATATTGTGACTAGACTAGAAGCACCTTCTAGATAATGTCGCTATTCTTGAAACGAATCCACAATTACAAGAAGTTCTTTGTTTTGGATATCATAGTTGATCTTGACTGCTAAAAATTTTTTGGAATGAAAAGCTATTGGATGAAGTTTATCATATGTTCCCATTTGTGACAATATGGCATCCAAAGCAAAGTTTGATATGTCCATTTCAATAAAAAATGGCTTAGAAATTTTTTTGTTGTCATATGGCATGATTTGCTATCTCGAAAGATACTAGATATCTAGTTGTAGAGAGTGTAGCTTAAATCTTTATATGAATCTTGGCTTAGCCTCTTAAAAATCCTTTATTTTGTATAAAAATCAAAATATAACAAAATCCCTTCAAAACATAATTTTTCTGCAAAGTTTTCTTTTTTAGAACTTTAAAAATTTATAACTCTTGATCTACCCATTCAATTTGTCTAAAATTTACAAGGTAGGTAGAACTCACCCTTACGTTTTATGACACAAAAAACCAAGCACAAATTCACTTTCAATCTTCCGGCATCTAAAAAAACCTAGTAGACATTCTAAACTCTAATTTACAAGTATCCAAGCATTATTTTCTTAATATCCAAGAACCTAGTACTCAAATGTTATAAAACTTATGCACAAAATTTATTAATATAAAATTACACATTTCTTGAAATTTTGAGCCAAAACCTTATCAAATTACTCAAGATATAGCTCAAGTCACAACCACTAGTAAATTGGGTCACTTACTATCCTTAGATTGCATATGCTGACTTCAAAATCCAATAATTCCTTCACTTCAACTTGAAATCCAATAAGCAGCATGTAAAAAGTATCGCCGCAAAAGTGCTCTCTATAATTGTTGTTGCTGATACTCAATTGCTGTCCATACATGTGCGTCATGCTAAAAAGAGTGATAGTAGCTCCCAAATCATTACCTTAACTTTGAGCGCTTGTATCCCTTTCATATAAACTCCAAATCATTTAAAATTTGTACCAAATCTATAGTCAAAAAGTTAAACTTGCTGACAATAGCCTTCAAAGCTCAAATGGCCTTGAGAAACTAACCTTAATTCCTAATATGGCCTCGGGCAGCCTCCTCAAAGCCCATTGGTCATGATTTTTGATCAATAGGAATGGAGATTTTCATCATTCATCTTCATTCATCTATATTGGTGCCCTAATTAATCCTTTTGCTACCAAAATCCTTCTTCAATCTTTTTTCTTATAAGCTTTACATAATTTATGCTCTATATATCAAATAAAAGAACCAAAATAAGTTTTCAAAGGTCACCAATGTCTAACAAAGATGATGCTAAATATTTAGAAGTTACTATCAACTAAAACCAATCTTAAAAGCCACTATCAAAAGAAAATTAAAGTTATACAAATTCTATAGTAATCTTTTTAAACAACCTCTTTCCAAAGTAATAATCAAATTATATTTTACAACCAACTATAATCTATCAACATGACTCTGATCATGTTACTTAGTAAATTATATATTAAGTACATGATTACATTATTTTCATATAATAGCCTAACTACAATATGACAACGTTGTATCTTGCCATCTATTTGAGGATGGACATGTTGTTCTTAAAGATCTTCATCTCAATTCCATTGTCTTGAAGGTTGTGACAATCGCAATGTCTCATCTTATAAATCCGCAATTGAACTCTTGAGTTAAATCTGCTAGTTGTTGGTTTTCTATCTCCTTAGCATTGTCATAATACATGAAGTCTTGCTTGAGAATGCTCGGGGCACGTGGCTGTGGAAAGTAGTATAAAAAGTATAATAATAAAATCCTAATTCTAATAGAATATTAACTAAACTCTAATTAGATCATAATAATGCTAAGCATGCTTTAATCAAATTCAAAGAAACCTCAAAGGAATTATAAAGAAAAAATAAGAAATCTTAAAGATATATTAGAATGATCACAAATATATCTCAAATACATCTTAATTCAATCTTAATTTAATCCTAGTTAAAATCATGTTGAACTTTATTCAAATTTCAGGCCAAAAACTAATTAAATCTTAAATCCTAAACAAACTCAAATAAAATCCTAAACCCTAAATCAAATCCTAATCAAACCTTAAATCCTAAATCAAATCCTAACCAATCCTAAATCAAACCCTAAATCCTAAACCAAATCCTAATCAAATCCTAATCTTAAATCAAATCCTAACTAAACCCTAAATCCTAAACCAAATCCTAATCCTAAATCAAATCTTAACCAATCCTAAATCAAATCCTAATCAAATCCTAATCAAATCCTTATTCTAAATCAAATCCTAACCAAATTCTAAATCCTAAACCAAATCCCTAAATCAAATCTTGGTAATTCTTAGAACAGATTTATACCTCAATTACTAATGAATGAATCATTGATCTTAACTCAAAATTTTCATACTTTTTATCAATTAAATTGATAATAAGTAGAATTTTTTTTAAAAAAAGATTAGAATTATCAAATAGACGATAGCTTCAAAAACTTGCTTGGATATTGGCTCGCCTCCTTCTCCAACCTTAATGCCAATCTTCTAGAGTCAATATCTCTACTTTTCACTATTCGATTGATTTTAAAATCCTCAAATACATAAGAAAATAAGTCTAATATCTTTTCACATAAATTTCACTTCAATCTAACTAGTAGATTGCAAGAAATCTTAAAAACCCTCATTGGACTTAAAATTCTATTTTTTGAGACCTTCATCCAGTTAAACCTCAATAGCCCTCAATTCAACTATTAGGTCGAGCTAAGATTCATAATACATATTAAGTACAAGTATGACCATTAACCTACAAAATTTCACTTATAGATCTATTACAAAACTCTTGAAATCATCCAAAATGTCAATGCTATTTTATTTCACAAAATCCAAATCATCTAAAAATAAACTTGACTTTGTAAAGCTCTTACAAAGTCATTATAAATCCAAATTGCTCAAAACCAATGCTTATAGAAATCTTATACAATTTGCTATTAAATCCCACTCTTTGACTTGCAAAAAAATCTCTAAGTTGCCATAGGTGCTTGATTTTGTGCTTCAAGGTCTGATTATGACCTAGATTAATAACTGGCCCTCCTTGCATATCAACATCTAGTTTTTTTAGATAATTTTTGCTAGAATTTACTCTTAACTTCTTTCTAAAGATATTTATATCATTTATTTTTTTAATCTATCTTATTTTGCTTTATTTATGGCCTTATAAAATAAATAGAAGTTACTTTTGTAAAAAAGTAATACTACTATTAAAAGTTTTTTATCCTTCCTATCTTTTATCCATATTTTTTTACTTTATCTTTTAACTTGACTCTTCTATAGTAAGATCCATATTATCATCTTTCATCATATAGTTGTATTACAATATGACAGCGTCACAAATACAAATAAGCTACAAAAAAAGATAGAAGGTAGAATATTATCTTCCTTTGATCTTTTTTCTTTTATAGCAAAGATTTGCTATTCTTCATCTTGATTTTGATGGATTTTTTTGATGAAAAGCTTAAACTTTTTTTGCTATATTTACAAGATTCTTTGATGGCTCTTATGTATATTTACTAATATCATATCCGTACCAATGAACAAGATATTCTAACCTATTTTGGCACCGCCTTGAGTCTAAGACTTCTTCTACCTTGAACTCTTGATTATTATCTACTTCTATAGGAAGAGGTGGTATTTGTCTTCTTTCTAAAATATTCACTGTCTTATACAGCTTAAGAACAGATACATGAAATACAAGGTGGATCTTCATAGACTCCAATAGATATAATCGATAAGCAACAAGATTGATTTTTTCACAAATAGAAAAAAGTCTCAGCGTATAATAGTCAAATTTATCACAAGGACAAGTAGTGTTGATATTGCGATGAAATAACTATACCTTATTACCTATATTGAATTGTGGTTGTTTCTTGTAATAGGCATCCACATTGGTCTTTTGCCATCCTTGAGCTTCTTTTAATTGTATCTTTATTGTTACATGTAGCTTTAATAAATGATTTACTAAATCTTTCGATGCATGATTATCAAACTTTTGAAAAGTCAAAAGTATCAAGTCATTGATGATAACCATAATTAGCAAAGAAAGGTATTTTTTGAGTAGTAGAATATATTGAATTATTATATACAAGCTCTACCAATGGCAAAAGTATTGTCCAATCATCTGGATGATAATTGATGGTACACATCAAATACTGTTTCAAAATTTGATTCACCCATTTTGTTTGCCTATTAGTTTGAGGATAAAAAGCCAAAAAAAACTTTATATCTACCTTTAGAATCTTGAATAAGGTTCTCTAAAATCTTGATACAAATTGAGTCCCCTTATCTGATATAATATACTTTGGCAATCCATAATAGCGATAGATATTATCGATAAAAAGCTTAGCTATTTCTTCACTTAAAACAGATTTTGTATATAGAACAAAATGAACCATTTTAGTAAAGCAATCTAAAATAACAAATATAGAATCATGTAAACCTGAGATGAGAAGATCCATGATAAAATCCATGGAAACAAAAGACCATGGTTGTTTTGGAATAGATAATGGTTGAAGAAGTCCATAAGATCTATAGAGAGGAATTTTGGATCTTAAACAAGTATCACGTTGTCGTGTTGTAACACAACTATATGATAAAAATATAAATAAAAAAGATTTTATTAATATTTAGTCATCTTGGATGTTAGAAATAGTGGCCAATTCTAGTGCCAATATTCAAGGACGAATTAATATCACTCCATTGGAAGCTATACCACCATATGTGACATCAGCAATATGCTCCACCGGCGTCATCAAATCAAGTACCCTCCGTATCAATGGGACAACCACAATCATTTTCTAACCCTACAAGGAACAAGCCTAGTAGATATATACCGGTAGAGAAACCCGATATGCTTGATGGAAGTACAAGAAGACCACTTTGTTGTTTTTGTTGCAAACAAATTGGTCATTATGCTAGTGAATGTTCCAATCCCAGAGCTAGTGACAATTATGCACTAGTGTGTAGGAATAGCAAGCAGTCAGGGCATACTTATCAGCAATATAATGCTCTATTTAATTTCAATAATTGAGATCAATAGATCCAAAGCCATAGAAAAATTTAGGAGATAAATCGAGGTCCTCAAGATTCTCTAGTAAATCTCGTGGAACATTCATTCTTACCAAGAGTCGACAAAAGGAAAAAGGACCAATTCAGCATTCAGGTGAGCCTGATGAGAAGGACCAATTTGACCCAATTATGGGGACATCCAATCCAGGTTCTATTACGGGTCTCTTACACAGTATGAGACCTGACTTGGTTGGACAACCCAATGAGGTTCTGAATACAGAGGCTTTGATTTTATTTCAAGCTGTTCCGTTCTCTATGTCATTTTGGAGGAAATGTCCTTGCCGTGGAAAGATCCTCTTAGAGGCAAGAATTTCATGGAAGCACAGTTTGCTGATCCAATTCCGAGTCCAAGGCGGAAGAATAGGGGACCTCATGGAGTTAAAAGAAAAGAAAGAAAAAAAAAGAGGGCATTTGGAGATCAAGGATTTTTGAGGTCTGAGAGCTAGCTTCAAGCTCCTTTGAAAGGTGTACAATTTAGTTTCATAGGGTTTGGGAGGATTTTGCAATCGTTGTTCAAAGTCAATGTTTGTATTTGTAAATTGGATTTTTTTTTGAAATAAAGTTAAAGCTAGTACTCTTGACTGTTTTATGAAAATTGGAGAAACATCTGTGGTTGAAATTTTAGAAGTATCAAGATAGTTGAATATGGCAAGTGCTTGCAAAAACTTATATTAATCTAACGGTATGAATAAAGGATATTTAATCATTAGTGTAAAGAGGTATTAGAAGTCGACATATAGGAGTGGTTTAGGGTTTCTATAATATATGGAGATCTATCAACTGGGATAAGGTGAATTTTGATGCAATAAGTCTAAGACTTAAAGGCGAAGCTGCATACAAAGTTTAAATCAGAATTAACGATTAGAAAAGGAAAAATTATAAGTATCTAATTATACTAATAAATTATTTTATATTTAAGAAGGTTTGTATGTAAGGCTTTCTAAAATATCTAAAAATTTTCTAATATTCTTGGCTATACCAAATCATAGCTAATCATTTTTTGGTAGATTAGGTTTTGAATAACTTCAAAAGAAATCTACAATCACCTCTCAAAAGCTCATCTTTATACAAAAATTCAACCATAGCTCCATATATCCATCTTTAACATATATATATAAAGTCTTGGCTTCCAAAATACTCCTTTACTTTGTATAAAATGCTCAAGTTATAATAAAATCCCTTCAAAATATAATATTTCCGCAAAGGATTTCTTCTTTCTAAACTTTAGAAATTCATATCTCTTGATCTAAACATTCAGATTTTTCGAAATTTATAGATATCATAGAATTCACCCTTAAGCTTTATCTTATAAAAATTCAATTATAAATTCCCTGTCGATCATCTGGCATCTTAAAAATCCTAGCAGATGTTCTAAAATCCTAATTCACAAGTTCCTAAGTACTATTTTCTTCATATCTCACAAATCCAAAATTTAAATACCACAAAACTTATATAAAAAGTTTTATTACATAAAAATATATATTTTTTGAAATTTTTAGCCAAAATCTTATCAAATTGCATAAGATAAAGTTCAAAACTCAACCACTAGCAATTTGGGTTATTTTCTACCTTTAGATTTGCAAGTGCTGACTTCAACCTCCAATATCTTCTTTATCTAGACTTAAAATCCATCAAACAATATATCAAAAGTGTATTCAAGACAGTGTTCTCTCCAAATCCAATTATCCATCCTCTGTTGCTTTCTGTACTTGTGCATTATATCCAAAAGAGTGATAGTAGGTACAAAATCAACACCCTAACTTTGAGCGCCCATATCTCTTTTATACAAACTGCAATTGACTCAAAATTTGTACCAAAATCATAGCCAAAAACCTAAACATTTTGACCTTAGCCTTCAAAGCTCAAAAGCCTCCAAAAAACTAACCCTAATCTATAATATGGCCTCGAGCAGCCTCCTTGAAGTCCATTGGTTATGATTTTTGACCAAGAAGAATAGAAATTTTCATCATTCATCTCCATTCATCTATATGGATATCCTAAACTCTCTTTTTGCTACCAAAATCCCTCTCCAACTCTTTTCTTTACAAGATTTACTCAATATATGTCCTAAATACCATATAAGGAAACAAAATAAGACTTTAATGGTCACCAATATCTAACAAAGGTGACTCTAAATATTTAAAACTTACTACTACTAAGATCAACTTAAAAGTCACTATCAAAAGAAAATAAAGTTATATAAATTCTAATAGAAATCTTTTTAAACTATTTCTTTTTGAGGTAGTAATCTATCTATATGCTACAACTAACAAAAATCTACTAATATAGCTTTCACCATGTCGTCTAGTATATTATGCATTAAATATATAAATACATTATTTTCATATGATAGATGAACCACAACACAACAATCTACTTCTCCTTCTAAAATATATAGGCATCCTTCAAAATAGAGAAGGTTGTTCTTCAATTCAAACTTTGAAATATTATAAGACTTAAAAGAAAGATTCTTGATATTATGAACAAGAAGATCAGAGGACATACTTAATTGGCATTGCTTGATAAAGGTTGAATCAACAAACAATGATGATTTTATTGCTCGAAGATGAAAATGCTCAAGCTTCAAGAAAATCATTCTTTGTTGATCAAAAGATGCATTTCCTTCTTTTGGTGCAAGATAAGAACATCTAAAAAAGATATTTGATAGACCTTATTATTTTTTAAATTGATAAGTGATCTTGAAATTGAATCTAGATAAAGACATGCTCCAACGAGTTTGACGATAATTCAAAATACTTGTAGACATGAAGTACTCAAGATTCTTATGATCTGTATATAGTAAATGTCATGTTGTGGTTTGGCTATTATATGAAAATAATGTAATCATATACTTAATATATAATTTACTAAGTAATATGGTCAAAGCCATGTTAGTAGATTTTAGTTGGTTGTAGAATATAATTTGATTACTACCTTGAGAAGAGGTTGTTTAAAAAGATTACTATAGAATTTGTATAACTTTAATTTTCTTTTGATAGTGGCTTTTAAGATTGGTTTTAGTTGATAGTAACTTCTAAATATTTAGAAGCACCTCTGTTAGACATTAGTGACCTTTGAAAACTTATTTTGATTCTTTTATTTGATATTTAGAGCATAAACTATGTAAATCTTATAAGAAAAAGGATTGAAGAAGGTTTTTGTTAGCAAAGGGAATAATTAGGGCACCAATATAGATGAATGGAGATGGATGATGAAAATCTCCATTCCTATTGATTAAAAATCATGACCAATGGACTTTGAGGAGGCTGCTCATGGCCATATTAGGGATTAGGGTTAGATTCTTGAAGCCATTTGAGCTTTAAAAGCTAAAATCAGCAAGTTTAGGATTTTGAATATGGTTTTGGTGAAAATCTTGTATGATTTCGAGTTTATATGAAGGAGATATAGGCGCTCAAAGTTAAGGTGTTGATTTGGAAGCTATTGTCACTCTTTTTGACATAACGCATGCATACAGATGGAAATTGAGGATAGGCAACTATAACTAAAGAGAGCACTTTTGCGGCTACACTTTCCATATATTTCTTACTGGATTTCAAGTTATTGTAAAGGAGTAATTGGATTTTGAAGTCAATGCATGCAATCTAAGGGTAGTAATTGATCCGATTTACTAGTGGTTGTATCTTGAGCTATATCTTGAGCAATTTGATAAGGTTTTGGCTCGAAATTTCAGAAAATGTGTAAATTCATGTTAATAAACTTTGTACATAAGTTTGATGATATTTGAATATTTGATTCTTGAGATATTAAGAAAATAGTGCTCAGGTGCTAGTAAATTAGGATTTAGAGAATCTGCTAGGGTTTCTTAGATGCCAGAAGATCGGAAGTGAAAATGTAGTTGGTTTTTTTTGTAGTAAAACTTAAGGATGAATTCTACCTACCCTATAAATTTGAGAAAAATTTAACAAATAAATCAAGAGTTATGAATTTCTAAAGTTCAAGAAGAGAAAACCTTTTGCAGAAAAAATATGTTTTGAAGGGATTTTGTTATATTTTGAGTTTTATTCAAAATAAAGGAGTTTTGGAAGCTAAGAGAAGATTCATATAAAGGTTTAAGCTACACTCTCTATAGCTAGATACCTAGTGTATTTCCAGATAGCAAATCATGTCATACGACATTGGTAATTAAATTTGAATTGCCTTCTAGATAATTATTGAAGAAACATAAGAATCAAGACACAAGTAAGTAGAAAACAACAAGATTAGACACAAGAAAAGTGTGGAATGAGATGCCTCTCACTTCCAACATCCTTTACTTATAGATAGAATTTACATCCATTTTGGCTAGTGTTCATCTTACTTTCATCCAACTAAATCTTAGATTCCTCTTAATTTAGCTGCCACTTTAAATCCTAGCTGCCACCTTGATACCTTTCTTTCATCTTTTTGTTGCCTTGTCACCATTAGCAACTTATCTAAGATAATATCTTTTATCTTCTAACTTATTCTCTATTTACTTTAACACTTTCACTTTACTATTGGTCAAAGACTAGTAAACCTAATTCCTTGTCAATTTATAATGTCTATCCTTCACCAATGTTTTTGTGAGCAAATCAACAAGCATGTCTTCCATTGCACAATACTTCATATCAATCACTATCATCTCAATCTTCTCCCGTATGAAGTGATGTTGAATGTCAATGTGTTTTGTTTTTGAATGATGCTTTGGATTCTTAGCAAAAGCTAAGCATCCTTGATTGTTACACTTCATTGGAATTATTTCCAATTACACAAGTCTAATGTCTTGTAAAACTTATCTTAGCCATATTGCCTCTATTATAGACCTTATAATTGTTGGTTGTCTCTTGCGATTCCATGAAATTGCTCCCACTCCAACAAAAAATACATATTTTATTGTTGATCTTCTATCATTTGCATCTCCAACCCAATTCGCATCACAATATCCATGCAATGTAATACTATGACCTCCAAGGCATAATTTGAAGTTCAAAGTACCTTTTAAGTATACTAAGATCTTTTTAATGGTTGTCCAATGAATTGGTCTAGCCTTTGACATGTGTTGACTCACAAAGCTCACCGCATATATAAGATCCACCCTTGTACCAACCATTATGTACATAAGTGAATCTATTGCTGCCTTGTATAGAACATCTTTCATTTCTTCTTCAACTTCAGTAAATTCCTCATTTGTGAGCTTCATCAACTTCAAATTTGCCTCCAAAGGTGTTCCAATGGACTTACACTCCTCTATGTTGAATTGTTTCAACAGTTCTTCAATATACTTCTTTTGGCTCAATATAATGATCTTTTTAGCTTGATCTCTCACAAACTCTATTTACTTTAATAATAATGACAGTATTCTTGAAATGAAACCATCATTGTAAGGAGTTCTTTGTCATAGATCTCATAATTAATTTTGGCTGTTGAAAACTTCGTGGAATGAAAAGCTACTAGGTAGAGTTTATTATCTGTCCCATTTGTAACAACACAACATCCATAGCAAAGTTTGATGTTTCTATTTCTATAAAAACTGCCTTAAAAAAGTAAATATAATACAAGATTGGTACATAAGTAAATTCTTTCTTTAAAGCATCAAATGATGCTTCTATTTCTTTATTCTACTTAAATTTGTCTTTACAAGTCAAACGTGTAAGTAGAGCTGCAACTTGAAAAAAATTCTTGATGAAGATTTAGTAGTAATTAGCAAAGCCTAAAAAGTATTGCACATTTCATACTGCTCTTGGAATCTTCTAATCCATGATAGTTTGGACCTTTTTGGGATTCATCATAAGGCCTTCGTTGAAAATGATGTACCCTAAAAAATTAACTTGAATAGTGTGGAATTCACACTTTTTTAACTTGATATATAATCCTATATTTCTAAATTTTTATAACATATGACGAAGATGAAGTTCATGTTTTTCTATGTTTTTAGAGTAGATTAGAATGTTTTCTAAATAGTAAAGGATAAAATCATCTAGAAACTCACAAAAAATATCATTCATAAGATGTTGAAAAGCAATCAATGCATTCATGAGTCCAAAACGTATGACATTATATTCAAAATGTCCATACCTAGTTTAAAAAGCAATCTTCCATTCATCTCCTTCTTTGATATGAACTAAGTTATATGCTTCTTATAGATCTATTTTGGTATAGATTGTTACTTGATTGAATTAGTCAAGAAGTCTTGAAATCAAAGCCAAAGGTTACCTATTCTTAATGGTTATCTTATTGAATCCTCAATAATCCACACACATCCATAGAGATCCTTCTTTTTTCTTCACAAATAAGTTAGGAGTTCGACCTAAAGATTTAGAATGGCATATAAAGTTCTTTGCTAAGTTCTTATCAATATACTCCTTTAATGTAGCCAACTCATTTTGTAATAAGCTATAGATTGGTCTGAATGGTAGTTGAGCTCCTTCTTGCAAATCAATTGAACAATCATAAGGTAGATGCTTTGAAAGAATATCTGTATTTTTCTTTTCAAAAACACCTTGGAATTCTTCTTATTGGCTAGGAATATCACTTGATATTTTTTCACCATTAAAAATAGGCATAGCATATATAGCAAAAGATGATCTTTTTTTTGCAATATCCATCAAAGATCTCGTACTAAGAAATAAAAGTTTGGAAGTAATAGACTTTTATACTTCTACTTTGCTAACTCAATCTTTGATTATACTACCAAAAAAATTGAGGTTATGAGAAATCCAATCTATTTGAGAGTTATATTTTTCTAGCCATGATAATCCTAAAATAATCAAATTGGAGGGAGATCTTATTACATTAAATACTACTATACTTTTATGATCTTTAATTATTACATCTAAAAGAACAATCTCATAGATAACATATCCAGAAGACAATGAATGATCATCTATGACTTCTATATGTACAAATTTAGTTTTTTTAACTAAAAGTATTTTTTGATTTTTGACAAAATTTTCATCTATAAAATAAGATAAGGCTCTTGAATCTAATAAGATAAGGATTTTGTGATTTTTAGGTCCTAAATGCATATCTATTGTAAAACAAGTCGAAGGATCTGAAGAGTGAATAGAACCTTTATTAGATGTTGCACATGATTCTAGTCACACGATCCGTATTGTAATTGAAAAAACTCATTTTTTGATACATTATCTTCTGTGATAATTGTGCTCCTCATTTTGTAATTGCATTTCTTTTTTGGACAATGTTGAGCAGTGTGCTTAGCTTCTCCACACTATAAACACAAATCCTCTTAGCAACATTGAGTCTTTTCTTGCTTTGTGAGAGTTTTAAAACGTATAGTATCAATTTGCATTGGTTGCGGCCTTCATGAATATATTTCAAAAAACTCGGAAGCTACTACCATTACTTGACTTCTTCCTCTTTAGCCAAGTTTTTGTTCTTGATGCCTTTCAAATAATCAATTATTACATGCAATGACTTGAACAATAAATTATTTCAAAAATTCTATTTTTAGTATTATTAATAATAAATCTTTGATACTATCCTTTAATCCATATCAAAATTGATTGATGAGTGCTTTGTCATTCCAGTTCATATTGCAAACAAGGTTTTGGAATTCAATAGCATATGTGGTAGCTGATCATGAGCCTTGTCATAAAGATAAGAATTTAGTCTCTATTACTCATTCTTGATCACTTTCTTTGAATGTTGCCATAAATACTTTTAGGAATAAATTCAAATCATAAAGGAGTCACAAATCATTTTTTATAAAAGGTACAAATCAAGAGAGAACACTTCTTGATAGAAGTGCGCTTATGAATCCAACTTGAATAAATCCATCACGATATTAAAAAAGGATGTAATCATAGATAGAGCTTAATTTGTTGCAAAAATCCTCAAAATTTTGATCTTATTCCATCAAACATCTTCGGCATACTAATTCTTGTCTACATCATACTTGTAGAGGCAAAACTCCCTAGATTTGGTTGTAAAGTCGATCTACTTGCTTCCTTCAATTACACAACTTCTTGCCACAGACTCTGAACTTCTTTCATATGTATAGGCATAGTACCTCTAGGATTCATATTAGAAATATGTGACATTTTTACTCTAAGAATATTGACATGTTCATAAAGATTTGTAATACTTGAAAATCTATTTTTACTTCTATTAGGTGTAGCATCCATAATCTTTCATTCCATAGGCAACTGAAACAAATCCAAAAAATTAAATTAGAGGAGAGTAATCCCCAACCTCTAATAAAAATTTCGACAAAGAAGGATAATCCACTCTCTTTAAGCAAAGATCAGTGTTAAAAGGTAAGTAGTGTGTAATTTTTAAAATACAATAATAGAAGTGAAGTAATTTATTTACTTCTAAAACAATAGTATATTAGTACTCTTGTCAAACTGTCAAAGATATGAATCTCAAAGAAAGAGAATCTTCAATATACTCTTGTGTAACTGAAGAGAATAGGAAGTCAATCTAAAGGTAATATAATATTAACTTGAATGGCTATTGCCAAAAATAAAAAGACTAAAAAGTCTTGAAACAAGACTAAGAAGTAGAACGGCATTGACAAGAGTAAAGAAGGCTTCACTCTTGCCTCCTTATATACTTATAACTAGAAGCTATATTGTTATATTGTAATTGCTTATAATATGTAAAAATTAGTTAGAACATATAATGTGTTCATAAATCTTGGTGTATGTTAGAATAGTTAATAGATTAATTTAAAGAGAGTGGATATAAAAAACTTTATTTTGAGTTTTATCTATTTTTATTATAGCATTTAAAAAAATTATATGACCTAAATATTTAGTATGAAGCGATGAGATGAGATTAAAGCCTAAAATAGAAAAATTTAACTGGTCACAGACTTATTGGGAGGGATGAAAGCAAGGCATGGTTGGATGAAGGCAAGGAATAGAGATCTTCATTCTTATTAGTCAAAGGCCATACCCAATGGGCTTCAAGGAGGCTACCCAAGGTCTTGTTAGGGATTAGGATTTCTTTTTTGAAGTCATTTGAGCTTTGGAGGCTAGGATCATGAAGTTCAGGTTTTTGGATATAGATTGGATTCAAATTTTGTGTGATTTGAAGTTTTTATGAAAGAATTATTGGCACTCTAAGTTAAAATATCAATTTCATACCTATTGTCACTCTTTGGAGATAACACACACTTACAGAGAGCAACTTAGGATTGGCAACTAGAGTTGAAGAAAGCACTTTTTTGACCATACTTTTTATATATTATTTGATGAATTTGGAGTTCGAATAAAGAAGTTATAGAGAGTTGAAGTCATGGCATCCAAATCAAAGGCAGTAAGTAAGTGATTTTGTTCACAATAATGGTTACAGCCATATCTTGAGTTTTTGGACGAATTTTGGCTCAAACCTTTTGGAGAAGGTAGATAATTGTGTTAAAAAACTATATATATATATATATATATATATATATATATATATATGTAGCATTTAAATACTAAATTTATGAGATATGAAGAAATTTGCACACATATGTATAAAAACTAGTGTTTGAAGCTATTGAAAGGATTTTGGTGATATCTTAAGATTCACAACGAATTTGCAAAGAAATTTATTGTGGTAGTTGTTAGAAGTATATCAGTACTTCATATGAAATTTGAGTGTGTGTGAATACTCTAATTGGAAGATATGAATTTTTAAAGTTTAGAAATAATACTCCATAAGAATATGTAATGATTTAGAGTTATTTTTATCATATTTTGGATATTTTTGGAAACTTAAGACTTATATATTTGATGTAATTGCTCCAAAAAGTATTATATATATATATGTGTATAAACTTGGTCTTTCTTATCTCAAGACTTGATTGAGCAATTAGTGGGAGCTAGGAGCCTAGTGCTTTCTTGAGGCAAATTTTCTCTACATCAACAATGTGGCGATGTCTTGTAGGACTTCCAAAATATGTTGACTTTACTAACTACATGTCATATCTTACAAAGCAAGTTATCTTTATATGTGCCACATAGTTAGCTTGTTCTACAAGCTACTATATGGAATTTACTTGTTCTAGAAGCTATCAATACGTGGCTAGCTTATTGGCTAAGTTTCTAATCTATAAACACATCTAAAGTCAAAACCATTGTCATATTGTAATTACTTATAGTATGTAAAATTTAATTAAGACATATAATATATTTTTAAGTCTTGATGTAAATTAGAATGGTTAGTAAATAAAATTCAAGAGAATTGATATAAGAAAATTTATTTGGAGATTTATCTATTTTGATTATAGTGTTAATATTCTGTAGGATTTAGATATTTAGTATAAAGCTTAAGAGAACATTGGAGCCTAAAGAAGAAAATCTTAACTAATAGGAGGCTTATTGGAAGGGATGAAAGCAAGGTGTGGTTGGATGAAGGCAAAGAATGGGAAACTTCATTCCTATTGGTCGAAGGCCATGCCCAATGGGCTTCAAGGAGGCTGCCTGAGGCCTTATTAGGGATTAGTATTTCTCTTTCGAATTCATTTGAGCTTTGGAGGCTAGGATCAGCAAGTTCAGGATTTTGGATATAATTTGGGTGAAGAGTTTGTGTGACTTCAAGTTTTTTTGAAGGAGATATAGGTGTTCAAAATTAAGGTGTCCAATTTGTACCTATTGTCACTCTTTGAAGCATAACATATGCGTACGGAGAGCAATGAAAGATCGGCAACTAGAGTTGGAGAAGACACTTTTTTGGCTACACTTTACATATATTGTTTGAAAAATTCCAAGTCTAGATGAAGGAGTTATAGGCATTGAAGACAACACATGTAATTCGAAAGTAGTAAGTGAGTTATTTTGTTGATAGTAATGGTTGGAGCCATATCTTGAGTTTTTGGAAGAATTTTTAGCTCAAAATTTCTAGAAATGTGAATTATTAAGTTAAAAAGCTATAGATCAAAGTTTCATGGTATTTAAGTACTTATTTTGTGAGATATGAAGAAATTAGCATGCGGGTGTATGTAAGTTAGGGTTTAAAGCTACTATTAGGATTTTGGCAATTTCTCAAGATTCGTAATGAATTTGCAGTCGAATTTTTTTGTGAACGTTTTTGAAAGTACATCAATACATTATGGAAAATTTAGGATTTTTTAGATGGTCCAATCGTGAGATATGAACTGTTGAAGTTCAAAAAATATTTTTCATAAAAATATATAAGGTTTTAAGATACTTTATCATATATTTGGGTGTTTTTTTGGTACTTGGGCTTATTTTTTGATGTAATTGCCCAAAAAAGAAAAATATTATATATATAAAGTTGGTATTTTAATATCTTAGACTTGATTGAGCATTTAGTGGTAGTTAGAAGCTCAGTGCTTTCTTGAGGCAAAACCTCTCTATTTCGACACCGTGTCTATAAAGCTTCTAGGAAGCTTCTCCAAAAGAATTTATGAAATTTTACCTACTTCTACCTAATCATATAAGTAACTATTGAGGTAAATATTTATGTCCATGACAAGTATTGCCACTACCATCAAATTTTGTAGAAAGGATTGAAGGAGCTTCTATGCAACTAAATTTAAGAGATCCAAGGAAAATAGGTCATGAATTCAAGGATGATTTGACATTAGATTGTTTGAAAATTAGATGTGATAAATTTTTAACAAGAGGTGAAGAGAGATGTTTTAAAGAAATACTTTCATGATATGGTAAGGCATTTGTATTTGAATCATATGAAATAATGTACATTAATCCAAGTATTCTAGTACTTATGGTTATTTTTATAATTCCACATGAACCATAGAATTTAAGGTCGATTCTAGTTCCAAAGGGCCATTTGCCAAATCTAGTTGAATTATTCAACGAAAAGATTAAGATGGAAATTTTAGAACCATCTATTGCACCATATTCTAATTGGTGGTTCATGGTATCTAAGAAAAATGGAACACTGAGATTTATTCAAGATATGCAACCAGTAAATAAGATAACTATTAGAAACATGGACTCAAGTCTAATTGTGGATGAGTTTACAAATGTATTTGTAGGAAGAGAAATTTATTCTATGAGAGATCTTTATTTGGGATATAATCAATTTTAATTGGCAATACAAAGTAGCGATTTGACAACTATGAAGACACCATTATAATTGGTCAAAATGTGTATATTATCACAAAGGGCTATAAATTATATAGCACACATGATGAATGGAATACATAAGGTATTAAGAAATTTTTTTTTCAAGTATAACAATACCTTTTTTAGATGATGTGCCAATTAAAGGATTTGAAGAAAAAAAAAAAAATGAGACTTTGGATTCGAAGGGATGTAGGAAGTTTGTGGTACATCATATTGATGATTGTGAAAAGATTTTGACAAGTTTAGAAGAGGTTCATTTAACCTTATGAAGAGCAAAATCAATGTTTGGAATAAAAGAAGTTTTGGTGGTTGAATATATGTGTGGATTATATGGACGTAAGTCAAATATGAAAATGATTGATGTTATAAAAAAGATGAAAGAATATGCAAACATAATAGAAGTTAGAAGATTTTTAGGAGCATTTATTTTCTATCATATATGGATATCACATTTTACACATGCAATAGATCCATTATATGAATCGTTAAGAAAGAATAAAAAATTTCAATGAAAAAAAGACCAGGAAAAGCTATGAAAAAATTAAAAACCTTCTTTCTTCACTTCCAACTTCAAAGAAAGTAAATTATAAGTATCGAAGAGTAGTGGTATTAACAGTGAATGGAAGTCCAATTGAATAAGCAAGGCAATTGGATAAGATGATGAAAGTAATAGATATGTAATAAGATTTAGAACAAAGATTTTTAATGCTAGACAAAAAGAATATGTACAAATTAAAAGAGAATTATGGGATATAATAATAGGTATAAAAAATGAAAGGAAGTATTTGATTGATGCATTGGTAGTTATAGAAATAGATTGTCTACCTTTATTGGATATGATTATGAGTTGTTCAACACGAGATATTATAATGTTAAGGTGGATTACATATATAAAAACTTTGAATCCTAAATTCAAATACATTTTGGAAAAAATAAATATCGTTGTAGATATGTTGACACAAGCACAATATAATGATGAAGATGATATGATTGATAATGAAGAAAATATCAGCACCGACTTTTATTCAACTTTGTATGTAAGAAGGGATGGCTTGTCTTTGGCTATACTATTTAAATTATTCTTAGAAGAATTATATGATGGTAAATAGTTGCATATAAGAAAATACTTAAGTACATTAATGTGGCAAGAAGGTTGGATGGAAATTTTTTTTAAAAAGGTTAAAAAAAAAACTTATGGATATTTTTTTTAAAATAGGTTTTTATAGAAGCATTCAAAGAAAAGAAGTAGAATACCACAATGAGTTGTGAATGGGATTGAGATGCAATAAAAGTTCATTAAAGAATTTTATGAAAGTCGATGGATTGGGTATTGAGATATTTAGGCAACATTTACTAAGTTGAAAGAAAAATATTGGTGGAAGGGCTTGCACAAAGATAGAGCAAATTTTGTAAGATCTTGTGAAATTTGTCAAGTATATTCAAAAATTTGGCATTGTGATGGATTACATCCAACATAGCCTTTAGCTTTATATTATAAATAGATAGTGGATTTGATAGCAATAGTAATGGGATTTGGAGAAATAAATTATTTGATACTTTCATGAGAAGATTTAGCAAATATGATTGAAGGACAAGTATTAAGAATAAAATATACTAAAAATATATGCCGATTTTTATTGAAAGATGTTATTTGTTGCTATAATTGTATTAAGAGAATTACAACAGATAAGGATGAATTAGATGCAAATGAAGCACGAGAATTTTTTAGTAGAATAGGAATTAAACTCTCATTAACATTAGCATATAATCTAAAAGATAATAGAAAGAGTGAGCATTGGAATTCACCTATTATTAAAGCATTAGTAAAGGCATTCAATGGTAAAATACATGAATAGTCTAGACTATTTTTATTTACACTATAGATAGATTTTACAACTCATAATTAAGTAATACATTATATATCTACTGAATTAATGTATGGATAAAAATCAATAATGCCAAATGAAAAGGTAGTGCCTATGTGGGATGTATTGCCTTGAAAAGATGATCTCAATATGAAAGAATTTTTAGCATTATGGATTCAATAATTAGAAAGAAGACCTAATGATATTGAAGCAACAATAATGAAGTTGAAAGAAGCAAGGAAAAGAATTAAAGAAAGATTTGATAAAAAAACATTGACTACTATTTAAGGTAATTAAAGATGGAGATTTGGTGTTAGTTTATGATAGTAGCTTAGATAATCAACATAGTACGGCTAAAAAATTTACAAAGAGATGGTTTGGGCCTTATGTTGTGAAACAAGTGTACGACAATAGAACATATTTGTTACAAAAATTTGATGGTATAAAATTGAAGATACCTATAGTAGGCAAGCAAATCAAATTCTTTAAATAAAGAAGTGAAGACATTTGTTTTAATAAAGAACTAAATCTACTAGAGAATATTGAGATGGAAGAAGAAGAACAAGTTAAAGATGAAGAATTTGATCAAGATAAAGGCCATTCTACATAAAAATGATATGAAAAACTGGATGTATGTTGGAGGATACATGGATTCAGTAGAGGGGGTGGATGTCATGATGTAAAATTGCTAATAGGTGAAAAGATGAAGAAAATAACATATTTTTGAAGAACTTATTTTAAATATATTATAACAAATTATCTTGGAAAAATAGATAATAGTCAAGAGATAGAAAAATTAAAAGTGCTAATATTGCCTTTTTGTAAAATAGGCTTCTACTCACTTTGTAGGACTACAAATAGAGAAAAATAAGGTAAATTAGAAAAATAAACAACATAGGCACCTTTGGAAAGAAGTTGAGAGTAGTTTCTAGTAAAATTTATCTAGAAAAATTAGATATTGATACCTGTTGAGGGCCGGTTATGAACCAGGGTCGAAATCAGACCCTAAGGCACAAAACCAAGCTTTGACGACGATTCTGGGATTTTTTGGCAAATCAAAGAGTAGGAATAGAGAGCAAACTTGAGAAAGTTTTGATGAACATTAGTTTTGGATGATTTGGATTCTTATTGAATTTCTAAGAGCTTTACAAAGTCATGGTTTGTTTTGGATGACTCTAGATTTGTGAAATAAAATAAGAGATACTTATTAGAGAATTTCATAAGTTTAGCAATAGATCTATAGATGAAAATTTGAGGGTTTGTGAGTTTATATGTGTTCAATATATGCTATAAGTTTGAGCTTGATCTAAGGGCTATATTGAGGATAATTGAGATTTAAGTAGGTCAAGATCTTGGAAAGTAGAGTTTTAGGCCTAATAACAATTTCTAAGATTTCTTACAATCTATTAGTTGGATTAGAGTGAAAATTATATGTGTGGATAGTAGATTTATTTTTCTACTTATGTGAAAATTTTAAAATCAATTAAATAGTTCAATAAGAAGATATTGATGCTAAAAATTCAACATTCAAAATGGGGAAGGAGGCTGGCCAATATCTAAGCAAATATTAGGATCGATCTTCTTTTTGGTGAGTTCAATCTTCTTCAAAATTTGTGTATTTATTTTTAACTTAATTATTAAGAGGTATGTAAATTTTGAGTTAAAATCAATGGTTCATTCATTAATTATTGAGATTTAAATGTGTTATAAGAATTACTTGGGATTATTTAGGCTTTGATTAGGGATTGTTTAGAGTATGGTTAGGATTTGTTTAGGATGTGGTAAGAGTTTTTTTAGGATTTTGTTAGGTTTTGGATAGGATTTTTTTAGGATTTGACTACGATTTGATCAAGGTTTGTCTAAGATTTTATTAGGATTTGCTTAGGATTTAATTAAGATTTGATTAAGATTTGAATAGAATTTGATTAGGATTTAATTAAGGTTTATATTTTAATATTTTATTAAGGTTTCTATTTTAGTATATTTTTTAATTTCTATGTTATTTCTTTATGATTCTTTAAAAGATTTATATGAATACTTTGTGTTTCTTATATAATTCTTTTGAAATTTTGATTGAATTTGATTGATGTTTGATTATATTTGTTAATATTTAATTATAATTTGTTTAAGAATATATTAGATTTTTTAGGGCTCTTTGTTGTAATTTTCTTTTTATCTTCCACAGCCAACTGTCTGCTGCATTCTCAAACCAAATGCCATGTAATACAACAACGTAAAGATTTGGTCCAACATCTAGTCATTACTACTAGGATTAGTACCACAAGTAGGTTCTTTTTCTTTGATTGATATTTTTTAAAGGTTGTTAAATTTAATTTTAGAGAAAGGAATTAATTGATATTAGATTGGATATAATCTTGAATAGGTTCCAACTCTCGTAGAAATTGAGGCATAAATTTAGTGTCTTGAGACCCTTGACCATGTCTTGGTTGATTAGAAGGATTTTGACTTTGATTAGGATTTCATAGAATATATTGAAAACTAATTTAAAGCCCATTAGATGCATTCTAATTTTGTCAATTTTTTTTATGGTCATAATATAAATTTAGAGGCCATATATTTTTATTTGTTGTTTTGCTCCCCTTCAAATGTTAAATGGCTTTTGAGGATAATTACCAAATGAAAGTTGTAAAGGAATCATTCTATCTAGTTTTCTACAAAATTCTATGGCATAGTTACCACGATAATTTCCACATTTCACTTGATTTTCAATCTAGCACTGACCATGTGGATGTTTTTTTCTACAAAATATGTAGAATTCTATTTGTTGTCTTGCTTGATTCATAGGATCTTGCTTTCTAGTATTAAATCCATGTTGTCCCAAGTTATATCCTTGAAAGATTTGATTTTTGTGTTGAGGGACATATAGTTGGAAATATTGGTCTTATGGAAGAATGGAATTACATAATTGTGCCAAATGCCCTGATTGCCTACATTGAATATACCATAATCCCATTGTATGTCTTCTTAATTAAATAAAAGATAGGAGAGGGTTGGGATTGGAATTTCTAGCTAGTCCAACTAATTGTTTTGTCATCAACTTTATTAGATGGAAGATTTGGATTTGAAATTCTAACTAAAATACCCTCATTTCTTTTTGTAAATTCTCCTTCTACCTATTATTTTCAATAGGATAGGTTAAATTCAATGAAGGAGGTAGAAGCCTAGTGTTTAATGATAAAAAATAGGCTCTTATGATTATGAAAATAAGTGGTGATTGGTCATACAATCAAAAGCTTGGCGCATAATGATTCCTAAGATAGATAGATATGAAGCTAGAGATATTGTGGTCTTCTTTATGCAATAGCCTTTTATGCTCTTTATTAATTTATTCTACTTCTTTTGCTGCATGTTTAGGTCTTATGAGGTCTTTAGGGCATGCATGAAGGATTTCTTTAATGGTTTTTTCTTTGGTAAATCCTTGAATGAAAAAAATACTTCAAGGTATTGTCAGTGAGCAAAGTCCATATGAACCATGTGACCATTAATTCAAAACATCAAATGTATGATGTAATGTCTTCATCCTTCCTTTGTCTAAGAGAAGATAAAGCAGTTAAGGCCATACTTTGCTCTACTCTAGGCCGAAATTATTCTTAAAAGGCACGTTGGATCATATTCCAATTTAAGAAGGTGTTAGGAGAATAGTTGCAATATCACTCATATGCTCCTTCTTTTAATGTAGTTGAAAACTACACTAAATAATAATGGTCATTTATTATCAAACACGTAGTGAGTGTTTCTATGAAATAATCTATGTGGGCCAAAGGATCTTCATCCCTTGTATCCTTGAAGATAGGAAGATTAGAGGACATAAGTACAACACTAAATCTCTCAGAAATTTAAATAGATAAATCTCTTGGTTGAACTAAAGAATTAATTAGTATGGGTGGTGGTTCTTCTTGTTTTGTTTTATTTGGATCCATTAGTTCTTATAGTTTAAGGCAATTGAACACCTTCTTTATCCAAATTACTTATATTATTTATCAAAGAATTTGAATTTTTTTTCATGTTTTCTTCAATTTCTTCTAAAGAAAGGTCTTTAAACTCTTCAAAGAGGTTTTTAGGCATATTTAAATCAGGTCCAGGAGTCAAAGTCCTAATGTTTGACAAAAAAGGTCTAATAGTTCTTACAAACTATGAATTTTTTAATAGTTTTACTAATATAGATTTATGAGACCTAATAAAGTGATGCATTAAATTGCTATGATTATAATGTCATCTCTAAAAAGTAAAAAATAAAACAATTAAATAAGTCAAATATAGTATCTTATAAAATTTTGATTTTGTTATCTTATGCTTATCAATCTGCATCTCACATAAACAATCCTTCTCATATAGAAGGATAATATTACAAAAATAACTTAAAAAAAAGAATGCTTATTGAATATCATCTCAAGCAAGACTTTCTTTCTCTTAGATTATTATACAGAACAACCTTGTGTGGAAGTAATCCTAAGCAACATTCAATGCAAAGACATTCTATTGCCAATAAGAAACCCAAGCTTTTCTTTTTTTTATCTTTTATATCAATGCAATTAAGAAATTATTCACTACTTGGTTAACATCAAATATACTAGACAAGAAGGATTCTTTACATACATCAATCCAATTAGAAGAAAAACTCACTTGGTTGCATTGCCAATCAATCTAGCATATATTAAAGAATATCCAATATAACCTTCTCTTGATCCGATTTGAATTAATCAATTTTTTTTAAATATACATATATATATATATATATATATATATATATATATATATATATATATATATTTTAATTGAGATAGGAAAGGATTTTAAAGCTCTATTGATCCTAAAAAAAATAAAATTTATAAAAAGGTTTAAAAAATTACCTCTTTTTGCATCTTTGTCTTGTATTCTATCCTCCAACTCCTAGCTCTCACTCCTTGTCTTCAAGCAATTTTCTAGAATTTCAAAGAAAGAAATAATTGACAAGATTCAAGGACTTACTTATTTGCAAGCTATTAATGCCTTTCTCCTTTCTTCTTATGGTCCCTCTACTCAAATCACAATCTGTATTAGTAAAATAAATTTAAAACTAAATGAACTTTGTTAAAAAGATACTCACCTTGGATTATAATTTGAGCTTGTTGGTCATTACTCTTCTTCTTTTCTTCTTCTTTTTTTTCTTTTTTTCAAATCCTTTCTATCTAATTTTTCTACTTATTCCTTCTTCTTGAATTTTTTCTTCTTTTGTTGATGAAGAATTTTCTTGAATTCTTCTTAAGCTCCTTCTATACTACTTTTGTAAATAGAAGAGATACAAGGAGTAGAAGAATTGATAAAATCTTCCTAACACTAAAGAAAAGCCCTTGATTAGAGGTTTACAAAGATAAAAGAATTGATATGAGAGGTGGAAGGACTGATTAAATCTCCCTATTACTAGAAAAGATCCCTCAATTACAAAAATTAAAAAGAGAGGGAGTGATGAAACCTTGAAGAGGAGCTCTATCTTGTATGCTTTTGGAACTAACAACCATCTTAAGAAAATCACCAAAAAATGTTAATACTAAGAAGAAACTAATTGAATATTTCTTAAAGTTAGAAATAACAATATTATATAGAAAATTAATTAATGAAGAAATAAAAAAATATATTAAATTTATCTTAATACATAAAACTTATCATGTATGTAAAAGAAAAAAATAATATTAGTAAATAAAAGTAAGAATAAAAATTGAATATAAAAAAGATAAAAGATAAGTAATAGAAAAAACTAAAAGTGAAAATAAAATTAAAAATAAAATTTAAAAGTAAATTAAAATTATTAATTAATTTTATTTTTTATTAATTAATTAAATAAATATTTTAATCCAATATTATTATTTTTATTTCAATTTTATTTTTAATTTATTATTATTATTATTATTATTATTATTTTCTTAATTTTTATATATATTTTATTTTATTTTATTTTATTTTTTATTATAATTTGATATAATTAAAAAGAAGGTTTTTAATACAAAATTATAAAATATAACTTAAAATCCAGAATGTAAATGATAGAAGAGATAGAAATCACTAACCTCAATTGTATTCCACTCAAGGAAGCAACCTCTCTCCACTCCAAAAACCGCCACAAATTCAATTTTGATTCAATAGCATTGAATTTTTCACCACTATAAATTCAACTTTAAGATGCTTTTCCTCAAAAAATATCACAGTAAAATATTTACCAAGAACTAAGAAATATCTTTCCAAACTAGGGATACATGAAACTACCAAGGCAGTGAACCTCTACCTAATCTAAAATTTACTTAAAATTCAAATCAACTCGAATTTGAGCCTGTAGTAGCTTTTTGGAAAGCTAAGAAGGCAATACACAACTTTAAAATGTTTCAACTTAAAAAATGCAACATATAAGAACTGATTGATAAAAACCCAAGAGCAATCTACATTCATTTTAACATTGAAATCTTTGACTATCTTATAAAGTAAAAATTTGAAATGCTTTGTTTACAAAAATAAAGAAGAAATATAGAATACTTAACAATGATGAAGACCTATTTGGAATGCTTACTTAATAAAACCAAACAAGATCAATCACAACAAGCAACTTCACATTCACACATACTATTAGAAGCATCACCTCCATGCAATTGCACCAAAATGTGAGTGTAAAATTTACTCTTCAATCCAAATTATAAGATAGCATCAATTAAGAGTTTCTTGTAATGGTTGGTGTGAAGTGGAAGTAACAACAATAAAGACAAAAAGAATAAAACACAAAAAAAAAAAAAATGAAACATGTTGAAGATCAGCAAGATTTTGCATAGTTGCCACCACATTGTAATAAACCATAGTAAGTTGCTAATAATAAAAAGAGAACTAAGGATTAAAAGATGTTATTAAAGTGGTGGCAAGAAGTTTTAGATGGCAGTTAGGTTAAGAAGAATCTAGGATTTAGATGGATGAAAGAAAGAAGGATGAAAATGAACAATTGATGTAAACTTTGGCTATAGGTAAAGAATGTTGGAAGTAAGAGTCATCTTACTCCACTTCACTTTGTATGCAATCTTGCTAATGCTAAGTATTATGGCTTCTAACTTCTCTTTTTTCAATAGATTATGTACCCACTGATATTCCATTATGAATTTCTTTAAAGTTTTATGAAATCTTTATTATTATATAGAATAGATCATATTGTTGTTGCTGATGTTAGGATTTTGATATTCTAACTCTTAGATTTAGATCTAGATCTAGATCTTTGTTTGCTCTTACTTATTTTTTAGTGCATCTTAGATTCAAGGTTTGATTTGCACCTCATGTTGATGGTATAGAATACTAATGTTGTATTTTTTTTATTGATTAAGATCCTTGATCGACTAACTTTATAGTTTCATGTCTTAAAAGAGCTTAAGGTGCTTAAAAGACCTCTTATGTTGCTTAGAAGTGATTTGTGAGCATAAAAGTGATGAAAGAGTGACAAATCTGATTTGAGATATTTATATTGATCATTAAACTTGTGAAAGGTTCTAAAAGTGAAGTTGAGAGTGTTTTGAGAGTGAAAACACTAGTTTATTTATAAACAAGACATTCTGAGATTTTAAGGTAGCAATTCTTTGTTTATTTTGAGAGCTTAAAGAATATTTTTCTTGATCTTTTTTAATACATTTCTTCTTTAAACATGGCTTCAAATGAAGGTGAAGGCTTAAGAGCAATTGAAAAGTTTAGAGCTAAGAATTTCTACCATTAGAAGGTCAAAATAGAACTTTTGTTGGATTTTTTGGACCTATAAGAAAGTATAGATGACAGTAAAGAGCCTCCAAGCATGCATGCTAATAAAAAAGAGAAGAAAGACAATAAATGTTGTAAAAAGAAGGCCTTTGGATTGATTGCATGTAATGTGGATGAAGCCAACTTCTCCCACATTATCTCTTCCAAAGCACCAATGGAAGTATAAAGACTCTTTTGAACACCTCAGAGAGTAAGAACTAATCCAATATCATCTATATAAGAAGGAAGTTCTTCATATGTAAGATGAAATAAGGTGAAGACCTCATGGCATACATCAATAAGGTGAAGGTACTTACAAATCAGCTTACAATTATTGACAAGCCCTTAGAAAAAGTACATATCATAATTCTACTTATGAACTTGTCAAAAACTTATAACTATCTCATTATAGCTTTGGAATCTATTAAGATGAAAGAACTTACAATGGACTATGTGACAATAAGACTTAGCCATAAAGTAACCAAGAAGAAAGAAAAAGAATCTCTAAGTGAAGATTCAGCACTCTACTCACGACAAGGCAATAGCAACTACTCAAATCAATAAGGTAATGTCAAAATTTGCTTTATTTGTAGCAAAATAAGATATTTTTATTGAAATTGCTACAAGGGCAAGAAGATAGAAAAAGAGAATGCAAATAATATATAAGATGAATTTGAAAGATAAGATTATGCATTCACAACAACAAA
Source organism: Physcomitrium patens (assembly GCF_059467195.1). NCBI lineage: Eukaryota > Viridiplantae > Streptophyta > Bryopsida > Funariales > Funariaceae > Physcomitrium > Physcomitrium patens. Next base: position 17,324,480 of record NC_143415.1, on the reverse strand, counting down.
TAGGACCTCTATGGCTTCCATATTAAGATGGATTAAGGATTTAAGTTGTTCCAAGCATATAACATTTTATAAGTATTCATTTAATACTTATGAAACTATTTCAGCATCAAATGTGATTCTAGCGGATAGTGGCATATGTGAAGCTATTGAAATTGGTTCTATTATGGTAGAAGTTGCTATGAGTGGACAAACCAATAGGATTAGATTCACAAACGTCCTCTATTTGCCTAAGATGAAGCAAAAGCTACTTTCACTGAATAAACTTATAATTAATGGTTTTATGATTCAATTCAATAAGAATGGATGTTTCATAAAAATACTGTGTAGAAACATGGTAACTAAAGACTCTAGAGAAGGGAATTTGTACTACCTCAAGTATAAGAAGGTCAACAGAGTGGAGGTAGCTGCATTTGCTGAATTTACATCAAACCAAGATAAGTTGAATATATGGTATCATCACCTTGGCCATTTGAATGTGAAGAGCATGGAAAAGCTTAAGTCTATAATAAGTAGCTTAGATCTTGTAAAAATAAGCCAAAATATAATACAACTTGTATGTAAAAAATGCATATAAAGCAAATAACAAAGAACCTCATTTTCAAGTGATTTAGTAACATGAGCTACAAAGTTATTAGAGATTGTACATTCTGATGTATGCGGACCTACAAAGATCACAAGTATTAAAAGAGCAAGATATTTCTTCATTTTTATTTATGATTTTTCAAGAAAAAAATTGATTTATATTCTTAAAGCAAATAATGAGTGTTTTTAGAAATTTAAGGAATTTAAAGCACTTATTGAGAAACAAAATAAGTGCAAGATCAAGGTACTTTATATGGACAATAGAAGTGAGTATATGTTTAAGCAATTTGATGTTTATTTGAAGAATAAAATAATTACTAAAAAAACAACAACTCCATATATTTCACAACATAATGATATTGCTAAAAGGACAAATTGGAGCATTGTGGAGATGGTAAGAAGCATGTTTCATGTTCAAAATCTTAGTTGTGAGTTTTGAGCAAAAGCTGTGGTGAATGCAGTATTTACAAGGAATAGGTGTCCAACAAGTATTATTATATCAATGACACTATAAGAAGCTTAGAGTGGAAAACAACCTTGTATTTTACATATGAGGATCTTGAGATGCATTACATATATAAAGACATCAGATTGTATGAGATCTAAACATCATGCAAAAGGTACAAAGTATGTTTTCTTAAGATATTATGAAGGTACTAAGGCTAATGTGTTTGGACACCAAAAAGATCATCAAAAATCATGATGTTGAATTTTTAGAGCATTAAAGTGCTTATTAGCACTTAGAGATGTGTCTAAGTAGGAGGAATAATATTTTATAGACACATCTCTAATTCCAACAACAAAAGAAGAAGATGAAGAAAATAAAGATCATAAAGGTGTATATGAAGCTGAAGAGGCAAAGAAGATGAAAAAGAAGGCCTTATAAATTTCAAAGACCAGCAATGAAGATTTTAAAGATTGTGATGATAATAATGATAAAGAATATCAACTTTTAAGTAAGAAAAGACAAGCTTTAAGAGGAAAGAAGCTTAGAAGAGAGCTTGGAGTACAATAAGCTGAATCTTCTTCAAATGAAAGAAGATATTCCTTAAGAGAAAGAAGACCTAGTAGTGAATGGTAGAAGAACCACATTTTTCCTTAAGTAAGTGAAGAACATGCAAATGTTGGTTTCCTTGGTGATCCATTGTCTTTGTAAGATGCTATAAAATTCCAAGATGCAACGAAGTGAGGAAAAGGCTATAGAAGAAGAATACTAATGAAGTGGGAGAAGGTTATATAAGAAAAAATCCTTATATAGATTGAAACAATCACCAAGAGCATGGTATCAACGTTGTTGTATTACGTGCTATCTTGCTTGAGAATGCACCAGGCATCTGGCTGTAGAAAATAAAATAATGTTTGATAAGTATACAAGTAGTCTAGTAGGTTTCAACTATCTAAATACAAACTATTTTGGATTTCTATGTAAAAGCTTAATTCCAATACAAAGTGCTTAGAAACACTGTTTTTTATAACTTCAAGATATTATAAGTACAAATTCTTTTGTTATTTTTTAGTTATTTTTTATTATTTATTAGTATTATTTTTATTTCTTTTTTTTTTTCTTTTTTAATTTTTAATTTTTTAATTTTTAAACCCTAACCCTAGACAGCCAGCTTCGACAAGTTATAATTTTCAATTTGACTATCTGATTGTTATAAAAATTCTACTACTAGTGTCTTTACAATTCTTCTAAATGCTCAAGAAGTTCAATCCAATCCAACTTACAAATTACAAGAAAATGCCACAAATCCATACTAATGTCCCTTGACCGCTGCCTAAAAGGTTGATGATAAACCTTGAATTGTAATTTCTCCTTCTCCAACCATTAATTCTCATTCAAAATTTGTGTGCAGCTTTGTCTTTAAGTCCTTGACTTATGATGCCAAAATTCACCTTATACCAGTTGGTAGATCTCCAGATATTGTAGAACCCTAAACAACCCCAATCTGCTAACTTCTGATACTTCTTTACACTAACGATCAAATATCCTCTATCCATACCATTAGATTAATACAAGTTTTTGCATGTGCTTGGCATATTCAACTATCTAGACACTTCTAAAATTTCAACCACAAATGTTTTTCCAATTTTACAAAACAGTCAAGAGTACTAGTTCTAACTTTATTGCAAAAAATCCAAATCACCAATATAAACACTAATTTTGAACAACAATTGCAAAGTCCTGCCAAACCCTATGAAACTCAATCTTACTCCTTTTGAAGGAGTTTGAAGCTAGCTCTCCGACCAAAAATCTCCTATTCTTTCGCCCTGGACTCAAAATTAGAACAGCAGACCACGCTTCTATGGAATTTCCACCTCTAAGAAGATCTTTCTATGGAAAGGATATTTCTCTAAAATAGCATAGACAACAAAACAGCTTGAAATTCAACCGAAGCTTCCATAATCAGGACCTCATTGAATTGTCCAACTGAATCAGGTCTCATACTGGATAACAGGTCCATAACAGGACCTACATTGGATGTCTCCATAATTGAATCAAATTGGTCTTTTGCATGAGGCTCACCCAAATGTTGAATTGGTCCTTTCTCTTTTTGCGTTGTCGTGTTATAACACGAGTATACAGTGAAAATAAAAAGAAAGGGGAATTTTATTAATATTTAGTTACCACGAATATTTGGAGCATCAACCAACTCCAGTACAAATACTGAGTGGTCAGGTTCAGTCACTCCGTTACAGTCAGCCGGGGCATACTGAAATGCTCCGTTCGATTCCAATAACAGGAGTCAGCAGGAAGAGAAGGACTAATTCACACGACGGGTTCGAGGAGCCAATTGGATCCAATTTCGATAATCCAATCCGGGTCCTCTTATCCAATATGAGACCTGAATTGGCCGGTCAACCCAATGCAGTCTAATTACGGGAAATCCAGGTCTTACTACGGGTCTTAGCCAATCTGACGTGAGGACCAATTTGACCCAATTACGGGAACATCCAGGTTACTACGGGCATCTTTCCCAATATAGGACCTGAATTGGTCGGGCGACTCAATGTGGTCCTGATTACGGGGTTCGATTCTGTTTCGGGCTGTCTTGTTCTCTGAGCCGTTTCAGGGAACGTTGTTTTCGGTAAATGGATTTCTTAAAGGTAAAAACGGAGGAGAAAGCTTGATGGCGAGAGCCAATTTCGGATCCAAGCTTGAGGTGGGAGCCAATTCCGGATCAAAGACGGAAGATTGAAGAAATTCAGAGGATAAGGTTAGGGGGGATATAGTTTTGAGGGGGGAGGTTTTTTTTCGAGGGAATCGGGAGGGGAGCGAGTTTTCAAGCTTTTGTAAGGTTACCAGTTCGGTTTTTTCATTGGAGGTTTTTGGAAGATCAAGGGAATTAGAGAGAGGAATTATCTTCATGCTTCGGGTCGGGGAAGGAAAGACATAGAATTTGGATTTTTCTTCTTCGTAGAGTTTTGGGAAGACTGAGGCAATCGCTGCTGAAGTCAGTATTGTAATGGTGAATCGGGATTTTTAAATGAAGTGGGTTTGAATACTCTTGACTGTTTTGTAAAATCGAGTTACGTCTGTGATTGAAGGATTAAAGGGGTGTCTATAGGATTGAGTATGCGGAATGAATGAAATTTATTGGGTTAATCTAACAGGACATTCAGTGGATACAAGATCGTAAGTACAAAGGGGTATTGAAGATTAACAGTTTGGGTTGTTCAGGGTTCTCTGTAACGTCTAGAGACCTATTGGCTAGAAAAAAAATAAATAAATAAAAAAAAAAAATAAAAGACTTCGACAAGCAGTCGAAGAGCATCCGTATAGATTTACGGTACATTGTTGCAGTCGTTTATATTCCAGCAGTCAAAAACTGATAGACTGCTTGACTATCGGCGAATCTCCATACTACCTTCTACAGCCAGACGCCCGGCGCGTTCTCGAGCAGGAAAGCACATAATACGACATAAGTGGCGAACCCGACGTGAAAGCTTGAGGTAGAAGGTATTGGATTTTGATTGATTTTATCTTTATTTTTATGGAAAACGAAAATAAAAATTTTGAAGGATTTTTGGGAGAAGTTTCTAGTGGGGAGTCTTCTAAAGGACAAGGTATGCACATGGATCCGTCTATTGCTAGTTTGTTTCAAGCCTTCTCATTGTCAATGCAGCAACAGCAAAGCAATGATCGAAAGGAAGCTTTGGCAACCAAAGCATTGCAAGCAGTGGTCAATAAAATTGATCAATTTGATGGGAGGAATATGTCAAGGTATTTAAGATGTTATGTTCGTGAAATGGAATTAAATTGGGTTTCTGAGAAGAAAATGGTTGCACTATTTGGACTTGCCACGATACCGGAGATAAGGGACCACATTACATCGATTACGGATTGTTGTGGGAATTCATGGGAGGACTTTTACATGCATTGAAAGACGAATATTTCTTGGAAGATGCTTATCACGTTATTAAGAAGCTGTTTCTGGGATGGATTGAACGGCCCAATAAGAATTTGCAAGCAACAGAGCTACTAAGGGAATTTGAGAGGCAGTACTCTCAATTATCGAAGGTAGAAAAATTGACATTGGAGCCGAACAAAGTTGATCTATTTCTTCAAGCTGCTGATGGAGAATTGCAAGAGAAATTAGAACCCCTTCTTGAAGACAAAGAAGAAGATGAAGGATTGACAACGAAGTGGAAGAACGTTGAAGATGCGGTGGGGTTGCTTACAAAAAAAGAAAGGAGGAAGGATAGGAGCAATATTCCGAAAAGAGTACAAGCACCCAAAGCTCCAGTACGTACAACACCACCGACAATGCCTACAGTTCAACCTTCGACATCCTTGTCAAAGAAAGCAGATATGGGTATAGAAGAAATTATACGAGGAATGCGAGATCTTCAAATCAAATTGGCAAGACTTGAAGAGAATACTTCTATAAACAATTCGAAGAATGTTTCAAAACAAGGATATGTACAAAGATGCATTTGGTGTGATGATGCTTCACACACTAGAAAAGATTGTAATGAATTTAATAATATGATATGACAGGGAATTATTTACTGGAAAGATGGCAAGATAGCATTGAAAGATAGGGAGGATCTTCTTCAAACCAATTTTGGCAAGGGAGGAATGAGAGCATTGGTTCAAGATTACTTAAAAGAGCATGAAACAGTAGTACGAGAAAGTGCAAGTTATGGTGCTAAAGTAGATGATGAAATTGGTGGAAGTACGGAAACTAGTGAGTTTTGGGCTTCTGCCGTTTCTACAATGCAAGAAGGGAAATTACCTCGAGAAGCGTTATTGAGAACTGCAGCTACAATATGAGGAAGAACAGGTTGGGAGGATCCTATTGAGTCTCTTTCAGTTCATGCATATATTGCTAAGAGCCAACATGAAGCTTTGATGGAAAAAAAAGACGAGGAAATTTTGATGATACTAGAGAAGGAAATTCTTCTAAGAAGCAAACTCTAGGAGACAAGGCTCGGGAGGCAGCTTCACAAGAATTGCCTGTAAAGGATACCTCAGCATCATTGGGAGAAAAAACAACGGAGACAAAAGATAAGGGCAAATCAATTGCTTATAAGCTACTTTCTAACATTGAAGCGGCAACAAATTTGAAAGGGGTGTTGGAAGAACGTATATTAAACGCTAAGGTGGAATTCACATTGAAAGAAGTCTTGGAAATTGCAAAGAAGGAGTTTCATGATGTTATCATTGACAGCATTAAACGAAAGAGGCAATTAATGGGCAAAACTGGAATGAGTCATGCTATTGATGTAAGAATATATAAAGATGAAGAACACATTGATATTGGTTATAAGCAACCAACAAATGAAAAGAATGGATATAATCAACAAGTACGTTTCGAAGATTATAGTGACAAGAAAATGGAAACTTTGAGCCATTATACTCGAAAGCATTAGGCTAGGGCAACTACTGAGGTATTGGTAAAAGTAGGAGATATAGAAGAACCAATTGTTGTTTTAGTCGACCATGGTTCTGAAATAAATCTCATGTCTAAAGATCTTTATAAGAAGCAAAAATGTTCAATTGATATGGAACATGGATGGATAATACGAGCAGCTAATAATACATGGGGTGAATTATATGGAACTTATCCAGATGTCAAAATTCGGATTGAGGATGTTGCGACGGAGCAACATTTCTTCGTTCAAGATACAACGTCTTATCCGTTGATTTTAGGACAACCTTATATCACGGCAACATGGATGGAAACAAAGGTACTTGACGATGGTTCAGCTTATGCAAGGATACGGAGCGAAGATGGGAGGAAAGCTGTACAATTTCTAACAGTACCTCCTAACCATGAACAGAATCGAGATAGATTGAGGGAGAAACCATTGCCAAAGATTGTTGAAGGATTTAAGGATTTTGGGGAGGTACCACTGTAAAGCGAGATTATGGAAGTACAAAAGAGGAGGTACTCTCGCGAGATGAAGGTGTCTTTGATGCGAGTTTTATTGGTATATTGGAGAATGGAAATATTATGTATAAGAAAGTTGATGATTTTAAAAGAAAAGAAAGAAAAAGATTATATGATATTCAAGGACAGTTACGCAAGATAGGTACATTGCAAGATGATGAGAGGATTTTGGGTGTTTATGAAGAAAATGGACTGGAAGATTCATTGGAATTGATTACATCTATTGGGTTAGAAGATAATGATAAGATTGTTGAGATTCATTTGAGAGAGGTTTATACCATGCTTGAATCTTTTCAAGCACCAGAAGTCACAGTAGAGACGAGATATAAAACGGCAGATAAGAAGGTAAAGCCTGTTGCCGGACCATTACCAAAGGATTCTAAAGAACAAATGGGAGAAGCATCAAAAGAAGCAAGTTTAAGAGATCCAATGAGTATTGGACATCAGTTTACTGAAGAGACTTTTGAAGAGTTGAAGATTGGTTCTGATGGTTCTTTATTGCCAGAGGAAATTACTTGCTTCAAAAAGATGTTGGCTAAACAAGGTAGATCGTTTGCCTTCGAATCTCATGAAATTGGGTGTGTGGATCCAAATATTATAACACCTATGGTTATCTTCACTGTACCGCATGTACCTTGGAATCTAAGACTGATCCAGTACCGAGGGCACATTTACCTAAATTGCTGGAACTATTGAAAGAAAAGATAAAGATGAAAATATTAGAACCTTCATTTGCGCCATATTCTAGTCGATGGTTTACGGTACCTAAGAAGAATGGGTAACTACGGTTTATTCAAGATATGCATCCGGTGAATGCTGTAACTATCAGGAATGCAGGAATTGGACCTATTGTAGATGAATTTGTTGAGGCGTTTGCTGGAAGGGCGATCTATTCAATGGATGATTTGTATTCAGGTTATGATCAATTTCAACTTGCCGAAGGAAGTAGACATATGACAACGATGAGGACACCGCTTGGATTGGTTAGAATGTGCACTCTTCCTCAAGGCGCGACGAACTCGGTTGCGCATATGATGAATGGGATGAATAAGGTATTGAGAGATTTTATTCCGGAAAAGACTATGCCATTTCTGGATGATGTTCCTATAAAAGGGTGCAGAGAAGGAGACAAGGATGAAACTTTAGATACGAGGGGGTGTTGCAAATATGTTGTTGATCATATACAAAATTGTGAAAAGATTTTAACTCGGCTTGGAGAAGTTCATCTTACATTATCGGGTATGAAGTCCGTATTTGGAGTACCAAAGGTTGTAATTCTTGGACATTTATGCGGATCTTACGGAAGAAAACCAGATCCGACTAAAGTTGATGCAATTGGAAGGATGAAAGAGGATTGTGGTTCTTTAACAGAGGTTCGCAAGTTTTTGGGTGCATGTGTATTTTTTCGAATCTGGATCCCTCATTTTGCTCACATAGCGAATCCATTATATGAACTGTTACGCAAGGGTTACCGATTTGAATAGAAAGAAAGGCATATTCACGCAATGCAAAGATTGAAGAAATTATTGATGTTACCTCCAATATTGAGGAAGGTTGATTATAAGTGCAATACACCAGTGATTCTTACTGTAGACGCTAGTCCAATTGTTATTGCATGGGCTGTGGGTCAAGGTGATTCGAATGGGAGTATATTTGCAGTTCGATTTGGGGCTAAAGTTTTAAGTATTCGTCAGCGTGCATATTCGCAAGTCAAAAGAGAACTTTGGGGAGTCGTTTCGGCTATGAAAGCTGAAAAGGACTATTTGATTGGGGTAGTAGTAGTAATTGAAACAGATTGCTTGCCATTGCTTGGAACGATTATTAACTGTTCAACGCCAGATATTGCAATGTTGAGATGGATTGCTTATATTAAGTCACTAAATCCAGAATTTAAGCATATCACTGGAAAGGACAATTTAGTAGCACACATGCTATCTCGAGCAAGATACGAGAGGGAGGATGAAATGGTTGAAGACATTGATGATGTCGGATTGAAATTCTATTCAATATCGAATCTCAACAGAGAAGACAAGCTATTTCTTGAAGAATCTTATGAAGGAGAATTATTGGATATTGATCATTATTTGAATACCTTGTCTAAGCAGGAAAATTGGTCTACAGAAAAATTCAAACAAATAAGAAAAAAAGCATATGGATTTTTACTTCGAGATGGATTCTTATGGAAGAGACCGAAGAAAGGAATTGGGATGCCACAACGAGTGATAGGCAAAAAGGAAGAAAAACTAAAATTATTAAAGGATTTTCATGATAGTTTATGGGCAGGGCATAGAGGAATCTGGGCTACTTTTGCTAAACTCAAGAAACGATATTGGTAGAAAAATATGTATCGAGATGTGCTCTCATTTGTAGAGTCATGTGAAACCTGTCAATCGTATTCTAATATCCGACATCGAGATGGTCTTCATCCTACGTATCCTCTGGCTATTCATTTTAAATGGGTTGTTGATTTGGTTATTATGCCGGTTGGGTTATGGCAGATGAGATATTTGGTTTTAGCTCGTGAAGATTTATCAAATCTAGTAGAAGGAAGAGCATTGAGGACAAAATCTACAGAGGGGATTTGTAGGTTTTTGCTTGAAGATGTCATTTGCCGTTACGGGCGCGTAGGAAAAATCACTGCAGATCGTGGAGAATTAAATGCACAAGAAGCTCGTAAGTTCTTTGAAAAATGTGGAGTTAAACTATCACTGACTACTGCTTATAATCCGAAAGGGAATGCGAAAAGCGAATGCGGTCACCCGCCGATTGTGAAAGCATTGGTTAAAGCTTGTAATGGGAAGATTAAAGAGTGGCCACGGCTTTTGTCATTTGCATTATGGGCTGATCGAACAACACATAGTTCGGTGACATGATATATGCCAGTAGAACTTATGACAGGTCAAAAATCAATTACGTCGATTGAAGAAAAGGTACTTACTTGGAGTATGCTACCATGGGAAGATGGATTGACAAGAGAAGAACTTCTGGCTATTAGGATTCGACAATTGGAGCAAAGAACGGAAGATGTCCAGATAGCATTGGAAAGGTTAAAAAGTGCAAGGTTACAAAACAAGGCGCGATTCGATAAGCAACATCGATTGAGACCAAAAGCAATCGAGGAAGGTGACTGGGTACTTGTTTATGACAATAGTCTGGATAATCAACATAGTACTTTGCGGAAATTTTCAAAACGTTGGTTTGGACCATATGTGGTAATAACTGTTCATGATAATGCGACTTACTCATTACAAGAGTTAGATGGTACAAAATTAAAAATACCAATTGCAGGGAAGCGAGTAAAAATATTTAAACGAAGACACGCGGAGATGAATATGGAAGACCTTAATGAAGGTACAGAGATTCCGCAGCAAGAAGATGAAAGTGATATGGATAATGAAGGTGACGAAGACGAACTGGACAAAGATGTAGGGGATATATTCTGAATCAAACAGCAATTGGATAAATTGGTGCATACCGGAGGATGCACAGGTTCAGAGGGGGTGGATGTCGTGTTGTAACATGAGTATATAGTGAAAATAAAAAGAAAGGGGAATTTTATTAATATTCAGTTACCTCGAATATTGGGAGCATCAACCAACTCCAGTACAAATACTGAGTGGTCAGATTCAGTCACTCCGTTACAGTCAGCCGGGGCATACTGAAATGCTACGTTCGATTCCAATAACGGGAGTCAGCAGGAAGAGAAGGACCAATTCACACGACGGGTTCGAGGAGCCAATTGGATCCAATTTCGATAATCCAATCCAGGTCCTCTTATCCAATATGAGACCTGAATTGGCCGGTCAATCCAATGCAGTCTAATTACGAGAAATCCAGGTCTTACTACGGGTCTTAGCCAATCTGACGTGAGGACCAATTTGACCCAATTACGGGAACATCCAGGTTACTATGGGCATCTTTCCCAATATAGGACCTGAATTGGTCGGGCGTCTCAATGTGGTCCCGATTACGGGGTTCGATTCTGTTTCGGGCTGTCCTGTTCTCTGTGCCGTTTCAGAGAACGTTGTTTTCGGTAAATGGATTTCTTTAAGGTAAAAACGGAGGAGAAAGCTTGACGACGAGAGCCAATTTCGGATCCAAGCTTGAGGTGGGAGCCAATTCCGGATCTAAGACGGAAGATTGAAGAAATTCAGAGGATAAGGTTAGGGGGGGATATAGTTTTGAGGGGGGAGGTTTTTTTTCGGGGGAATCGGGAGGGGAGCGAGTTTTCAAGCTTTTGCAAGGTTACCAGTTCGGTTTTTTCATTGGAGGTTTTTGGAAGATCAAGGGAATTAGAGAGAGGAGCTTCATGCTTCGGGTCGGGGAAGGAAAGACATAGAATTTGGATTTTTCTTCTTCGTAGAGTTTTGGGAAGACTGAGGCAATCGCTGCTGAAGTCAGTGTTGTAATGGTGAATCGGGATTTTTAAATGAAGTGGGTTTGAATACTCTTGACTGTTTTGTAAAATCGAGTTACGTCTGTGATTGAAGGATTAAAGGGGTGTCTATAGGATTGAGTATGCGGAGTGAATGAAATTTATTGGGTTAATCTAACAGGACATTCAGTGGATACAAGATCGTAAGTACAAAGGGGTATTGAAGATTAACAGTTTGGGTTGTTCGGGGTTCTCTATAACGTCTAGAAACCTATCGGCTGGAAAAAAAATAAATGAATAAAAAAAAAAAATAAAAGACTTCGACAAGCAGTCAAAGAGCATCCGTATAGATTTACGGTACATTGTTGCAGTCGTTTATATTCCAGCAGTCAAAAACTGATAGACTGCTTGACTATCGGCAAATCTCCATACTACTTTCTACAGCCAGATGCCCGGCGCGTTCTCGAGCAGGAAAGCACGTAATACGACAGCGTACTCCTAGTAAAAACGGCTTAGACACATTACACTTGATTTATCAAAGAATCTTATGGACCTCGATTTATCTCCTCAATTTTTTTTCTTAGCTTTGGATCTGCTCATTCCGATCATTGAAATTCAACGGAGCATTACATTGGTGATAAATATGCCTCAACTGCTTATAATTTCCACATATTGGCACATAATCATCATTAGCTCTAGAATTGAGACATTCACTAGGATAATGACCAATCTGTTTGCAACGGAAACAACAAAGTGTTCTTCTTACACCTCCATTAGGCATATTGGATGTCCCCACCGTTATATACCTACTAGGCTTGTTCCATGTAGGGTTAAAAAATGATCCTGGTTGTCTCATTGGTATGGAAGGTACTTGATTCAATGACGCTGGTGGAGCATATTGTTGATATCACGTACGGTGGTATAGCTTACAATAGGGTGACATTAATTGGCCCTTGAATATTAGCATTGGAATTGGCGATTGTTTCTAATATCCAAAATGACTAAATATTAATAAAATCTTTTTCATTTATATTTTTACTATATAGTCGTGTTACAACTCGACATCTACCCCCTCTAAACCTGTGCATCCTCTAGTATGCACCAAATAACCTAGTTATTGTTTGATTCATAATATGTTCTCCAAGTCTTTGTCCACATCCTCTTCATCATCTTCTAATGTCTCTAACTTACATAATTTCTTTTCAATATTATATAATCTTTTTCTTTCTTTTCTTTTAAAATCATCAATTTTCTTATACATAATATTTTTATTTTCAAAAATACCAATAAAACTCGCATCAAAGGTACCTTCATCTTGTGAGAGTACCTTCTCTTCTGTACCTTCATAATCCCGCTTTATAGTAGTACTTCTCTAAAATCCTTAAATTCTTCAACAATCCTTGGCAATGGTTTCTCCCTCAACCTATCTCGATTTTGTTCATGATTAGGAGGTACTATTAGAAATTGTATAGCTTTCCTTCCATCTTCACTATCTACCATTGCATAAACAGAACCATCATCAAGTACTTTTGTTTCCATCCGTGTTGCCATAATAAAAGGTTGTCCTAAAATCAATGGATAAGATGTTGTATCTTGAAGAAAGAAATGTTGTTTTGTCGCAACATCTCCAATCCAACTTTTGACATGTGGATAAACTCCATATAATTCACCTCGTGTATTATTAGCTACTTGTATTGCCTATCCATGTTCCATATCAATTGGCCATTTCTGCTTCTTATAAAGATCCTTAAACATAAGATTTATTTCAAAACCATGGTCGACTAAAGCAACAATTGGTTCTTCTATATCTCCTATTTTCACCAATACTTCAATAGTTACCCTTGTCTAATGCTTTCGAGTATAATGGCTTGAAGCTTCCATTTCTTTATCACTATAATCTTCAAAACGTACACATTGATTATTTCCATTCTTTTTATTTGTTGATTGCTTATAACCATTATCAATCTCTTCTTCATCTTTATATAATCTTGCATCAATAGCATGATTCATTCCAGCTTTGTCCAATAATTGCCTCTTTTGCTTAATGCTGTCAATGATAACATCATGAAACATCTTCTTTGTAATTTCCAAAATTTCTTTCAATATGAATTCCACCTTATCATTTAATATATGTTCTTCCAACACCCCTTTTAAATTTTTTGCCACTTTGATATTAAAAAGTAGCTTATAAGCAATTGATTTATCCTTATCTTTTGTCTCCTTTGTTTTTTCTTCCTATGCTAAAGTATCCTTTATAGGCAATTCTTATGAAGCTGCTTCACGAGCCATGTCTCCTCGATTTTGCCTCTTAAAAGAGTGTCCTTCTTTTGTTTCATCAAAATTTTCTCGTCTCTTTTCTTCCATCAAAGCTTCATATTGGCTCTTAGTAATATATGCATGAACTAAAAGAGACTCAACACGATCTTCCTAACCTGTTGCACCTCATATTGTAGCTCAAGTCCTCAATAATGCTTCTCGAGGTATTTTCACCTTTTGCATTGTAAAAAGGGAGAAGCCCAAAATTCACTAATTTCTATACTTCCATCAAAGTCATTATCTACTCTAGCATCATAACTTGCACTTTCTTGTGTTGCTATTCCATGTTCTATTAAATAATCTTGAATCAATACTTTCATACCTCCTTTGCCAAAATTGGTTTGAAGAAGATCCGTTGTATCCTTTAATGTAATTTTTCCATCTTTTTAATAAATAATTCTTTGCTGTATCATATTATTAAATTCATTGCAATCCTTCCTAATGTGTGAAGCGTCATCACACCAAATACATCTTTATACATACCTTTGTTTTGAAACATTCTTTAATTTATTTGTAGAAGTATTTACTTCAAGTCTTGTCAATTTGATTTGAAGATCTCGCATTCCACGTATAATTTCTTCAATCTCCATGTCTCCTTTCTTTGATAAAGATGTCGAAGATTGAATAGTAGGCATTGTCAGTCGTGTTGTATGTACTGGAATTTTAGGTGCTTGTACTACTTTTAGAATATTACTCCTATCCTTCCTCCTTTCTCTTTTTGTAAACAAATCCACTGTATTTTTAATATTTTTCTACTTTGTTGTCAATCCTTCATCTTCTTCTTTGTCTTCAAGAAGCAATTTCAATTTCCCTTGTAATTTTCCATCAGCATCTTGAAGAAATAATTCAACCTTGTTCGGCTCTAATGTCAATTTTTATACCTTTGATAATTGAGAATACTACCTCTCAAATTGTTTTAGTAGCTCTATTGCTTGTAAATTCTTATTATGCCGCTCAATCCATTCTAGAAATAATTTCTTAATAACAAGATCAGTGTCCTCCAAAAAATATTTGTCTTTTAATGCATGTGAAAAAATCTCCCATGAATTTTCATAATGTTCTATAATTGATGTAATATGCTCTCTTATTTCTAGCATCTTAGGAAGTCCAAATAATTCAACCATCTTCTTCTTAGAGACCTGATTTAATTCCATTTCCCGAACATTACATCTTAAATACCTTGAAATATTCTTTCCATCAAATTGATCAATTTTATTGACCATTGCTTGCAATGCTTTGGTTGATATAGCTTCTTTGCGATTATTATTTTGATGTTGTTGTATAGATAATGATAAGGCTTAAAACATACCAACAAAGAACGGATCCATGTACATACCTTATCCTTTAGAAGAAGCTTCACTTGAAGCTCCTTCAAAATTTTTATTCTCGTTCTTCATAAAATAAAAATAAAAATAAACAAATCCCAATACCTCCCACCTCAAGCGTTTCACATCGGATTCACCACTTATGTCATATAACGTGCTATCTAGCTTGAAAATGCACCGGGAGTCTAGCTGTGGAAGATAAAACAATGTTTTACAAGTATTTAAGTAGGCTAGTGGGTTTCAACCATCTAAATACAAACTATTTCAGATTTCAATATAAAAGCTTAATCCCAATACAAAGTGCTTAGAAACACTATTTTCAATAACTTCAAAGATATTATAAGCACAAAATCTTTTATCATTTGTTAGTTTTATTTTATTTTTTATTTTATTTTATTTTTTATTTTTTTATTTTTTTTTAAACCCTAACCCTAGATAGCAAGCTTTGACAAGTTGTAATTTTCAATCTGACTGTCCGATTGTTATAAACTTCTACTACTAGTGTCTTTGCAAGTCTTCTAAATGCTCAAGAATTTTTAATCTAA